>NC_143047.1:43142500-43162500 GCF_057628025.1 Oncorhynchus mykiss
TAGTAACCATGGTTGAATGGGACTGTGTAGGTAACCATGGTTGAATGGGACTGTTTAGGTAACCATGGTTGAATGGGACTGTGTAGGTAACCATGGTTGAATGGGACTGTGTACTGTACTGTAGGTAACCACGGTTGAATGGGACTGTGTAGGTAACCATGGTTGAATGGGACTGTGTAGGTAACCATGGTTGAATGGGACTGTGTAGGTAACCATGGTTGAATGGGACTGTTTAGGTAACCATGGTTGAATGGGACTGTGTACTGTAGTGTAGGTAACCATGGTTGAATGGGACTGTGTACTGTAGTGTAGGTAACCATGGTTGAATGGGACTGTGTAGGTAACCATGGTTGAATGGGACTGTGTAGGTAACCATGGTTGAATGGGACTGTATAGGTAACCGTGGTTGAATGGGACTGTGTAGGTAACCATGGTTGAATGGGACTGTGTAGGTAACCATGGTTGAATGGGACTGTGTAGGTAACCATGGTTGAATGGGACTGTGTACTGTAGTGTAGGTAACCATGGTTGAATGGGACTGTGTAGGTAACCACGGTTGAATGGGACTGTGTAGTGTAGTATAGTAACCATGGTTGAATGGGACTGTGTAGGTAACCATGGTTGAATGGGACTGTTTAGGTAACCATGGTTGAATGGGACTGTGTAGGTAACCATGGTTGAATGGGACTGTGTAGGTAACCATGGTTGAATGGGACTGTGTAGGTAACCATGGTTGAATGGGACTGTATAGGTAACCATGGTTGAATGGGACTGTGTACTGTAGTGTAGGAAACCATGGTTGAATGGGACTGTGTAGGTAACCATGGTTGAATGGGACTGTTTAGGTAACCATGGTTGAATGGGACTGTGTAGGTAACCATGGTTGAATGGGACTGTTTAGGTAACCATGGTTGAATGGGACTGTGTACTGTAGTGTAGGAAACCATGGTTCAATGGGACTGTGTAGGTAACCATGGTTGAATGGGACTGTTTAGGTAACCATGGTTGAATGGGACTGTGTACTGTAGTGTAGGTAACCATGGTTGAATGGGACTGTGTAGGTAACCATGGTTGAATGGGACTGTTTAGGTAACCATGGTTGAATGGGACTGTATAGGTAACCATGGTTGAATGGGACTGTGTAGGTAACCATGGTTGAATGGGACTGTAGGTAACCATGGTTGAATGGGACTGTGTAGGTAACCATGGTTGAATGGGACTGTATAGGTAACCATGGTTGAATGGGACTGTTTAGGTAACCATGGTTGAATGGGACTGTGTAGGTAACCATGGTTGAATGGGACTGTATAGGTAACCATGGTTGAATGGGACTGTGTAGGTAACCATGGTTGAATGGGACTGTATAGGTAACCATGGTTGAATGGGACTGTGTACTGTAGTGTAGGTAACCATGGTTGAATGGGACTGTGTACTGTAGTGTAGGTAACCATGGTTGAATGGGACTGTGTACTGTAGTGTAGGTAACCATGGTTGAATGGGAGGAGTGGTATAGTGTAGTGATGGGACTATGTACAGGAGCAGTGGTATAGTGTAGTGATGGGACTATGTACAGGAGCAGTGGTATAGTGTAGTGATGGGACTATGTACAGGAGCAGTGGTATAGTGTAGTGATGGGACTATGTACAGGAGCAGTGGTATAGTGTAGTGATGGGACTGTGTACAGGAGCAGTGGTATAGTGTAGTGATGGGACTATGTACAGGAGCAGTGGTATAGTGTAGTGATGGGACTATGTACAGGAGCAGTGGTATAGTGTAGTGATGGGACTATGTACAGTAGCAGTGGTATAGTGTAGTGATGGGACTATGTACAGGAGCAGTGGTATAGTGTAGTGATGGGACTATGTACAGGAGCAGTGGTATAGTGTAGTGATGGGACTATGTACAGGAGCAGTGGTATAGTGTAGTGATGGGACTATGTACAGGAGCAGTGGTATAGTGTAGTGATGGGACTATGTACAGGAGCAGTGGTATAGTGTAGTGATGGGACTATGTACAGTAGCAGTGGTATAGTGTAGTGATGGGACTATGTACAGGAGCAGTGGTATAGTGTAGTGATGGGACTATGTACAGGAGCAGTGGTATAGTGTAGTACACCATACTGAAGTTGCTATGGTTTGCTAGGCTTGGTTTACAGATTAAACATGGAGGCTTGGTTTACAGATTAAACATGGAGGCTTAGTTTACAGATTAAACATGGAGGCTTGGATTACAGATTAAACATGGAAGCTTGGTTTACAGATTAAACATGGAAACTTGGATTACAGATTAAACATGGAAGCTTGGATTACAGATTAAACATGGAGGCTTAGTTTACAGATTAAACACTGAGGCTTGGATTACAGATTAAACATGGAAGCTTGGATTACAGATTAAACATGGAAGCTTGGATTACAGATTAAACATGGAAGCTTGGTTTACAGATTAAACATGGAAGCTTGGTTTACAGATTAAACATGGAAGCTTGGTTTACAGATTAAACACTGAGGCTTGGATTACAGATTAAACATGGAGGCTTGGTTCACAGATTAAACATGGAGGCTTGGTTTACAGATTAAACATGAAAGCTTGGATTACAGATTAAACATGGAAGCTTGGTTTACAGATTAAACATGGAAGCTTGGATTACAGATTAAACATGGAAGCTTGGATTACAGATTAAACATGGAGGCTTAGTTTACAGATTAAACATGGAAGCTTGGTTTACAGATTAAACATGGAAGCTTGGATTACAGATTAAACATGGAAGCTTGGATTACAGATTAAACATGGAAGCTTGGTTTACAGATTAAACATGGAAGCTTGGTTTACAGATTAAACATAGAAGCTTGGTTTACAGATTAAACACTGAGGCTTGGATTACAGATTAAACATGGAGGCTTGGTTTACAGATTAAACATGGAAGCTTGGTTTACAGATAATAGTTGGTTAGCTTGTGAGGGCAGATTAGAGAACTAGTTAGGGGACTATTTAAGGGCTGGTCAGAGGCTGTTTAGGGACTAGTTAAACTCTGGTCAGAGGCTGTTTAGGGACTAGTTAAACTCTGGTCAGAGGCTGTTTAGGGACTAGTTAAACTCTGGTCAGAGGCTGTTTAGGGACTAGTTAAGTTCTGGTCAGTGGCTGTTTAGGAACTAGTTAAGCTCTGGTCAGAGGCTGTTTAGGGACTAGTTAAGGGCTGGTCAGAGGCTGTTTAGGGACTAGTTAAGGGCTGGTCAGAGGCTGTTTAGGGACTAGCTAAGCTCTGGTCAGAGGCTATTTAGGGACTAGCTAAGGGCTGGTCAGAGGCTGTTTAGGGACTAGTTAAGCTTTGGTCAGAGGCTGTTTAGGGACTAGTTAAGCTCTGGTCAGAGGCTATTTAGGGACTAGTTAGGCTCTGGTCAGAGGCTGTTTAGGGACTAGTTCAGCTCTGGTCAGGGGCTGTTTAGGGGCTGGTCAGAGGCTGTTTAGGGACTAGTTAAGAGTTGGTCAGAGGCTGTTTAGGGACTAGTTAAGCTCTGGTCAGAGGCTGTTTAGGACCTAGTTAAGCTCTGGTCAGAGGCTGTTTAGGGACTAGTTAGGCTCTGGTCAGAGGCTGTTTAGGGACTAGTTAAGAGTTGGTCAGAGGCTATTTAGGGACTAGCTAAGGGCTGGTCAGAGGCTGTTTAGGGACTCGTTAAGCTCTGGTCAGAGGCTGTTTAGGGACTAGTTAAGGGTTGGTCAGAGGCTGTTTAGGGACTAGTTAAGGGTTGGTCAGAGGCTGTTTAGGGACTCGTTAAGCTCTGGTCAGAGGCTGTTTAGGGACTAGTTAAGGGCTGGTCAGAGGCTGTTTAGGGACTAGTTAAGCTCTGGTCAGAGGCTGTTTAGGGACTAGTTCAGCTCTGGTCAGAGGCTGCTTAGGACCTAGTTAAGCTCTGGTCAGAGGCTGTTTAGGGACTAGTTAAGGGTTAGTCAGAGGCTGTTTAGGGACTAGTTAAGCTCTGGTCAGAGGCTGTTTAGGGACTAGTTAAGCTCTGGTCAGAGGCTGTTTAGGGACTAGTTAAGGGCTGGTCAGAGGCTGTTTAGGGACTAGTTAAGCTCTGGTTAGAGGCTGGCTAGTGGTGGGCTGACTGACCACATGGTTATTGATTCCTGTGGTGAGCTCAGCAGCAGATGTGACGCCACATCACATCACAGTGGATTATTCTCTTAGAGGTGGACAACACAGCAGTATCTAGTGACCGCTGCAGTGTCTCTGACTGACCCCCCCATGCTCTCTCTGTGTGAGGGCGGGGTGGTGGGGGGCTAGCTGCCATCAGGAAGTCAGAATCTTACTGTTCCAGATGACTGCCCGTTTCTGTTCCGTTCGTTTCATTCCTATCTCAAAATATTGGCATGTATCGCTTCCACTGAGTCAAGTCTTGTCTACCACGCCGCCGGAGAATAAATGTATCTGGGGGAAACAGTGTGCCACCTCATTGAGTTGACCAAGCTAGTAGATTCTGATTTCACACTATATAGGGAATAGGGCTCTGGTCTATAGTAGTGCACTATATAGGGAATAGGGCTCTAGTCTATAGTAGTACCACTATATAGGGAATAGGGCTCTGGTCTATAGTAGTACCACTATATAGGGAATAGGGCTCTGGTCTATAGTAGTACCACTATATAGGGAATAGGGCCCTGGTCTATAGTAGTACCACTATATAGGGAATAGGGCTCTGGTCTATAGTAGTACCACTATATAGGGAATAGGGCCCTGGTCTATAGTAGTACCACTATATAGGGAATATGACTCTGGTCTGTAGTAGTACCACTATATAGGGAATAGGGCTCTGGTCTATAGTAGTACCACTATATAGGGAATAGGGCCCTGGTCTATAGTAGTACCACTATATAGGGAATAGGGCCCTGGTCTATAGTAGTACCACTATATAGGGAATAGGGCCCTGGTCTATAGTAGTACCACTATATAGGGAATAGGGCTCTGGTCTATAGTAGTACCACTATATAGGGAATAGGGCTCTGGTCTATAGTAGTACCACTATATAGGGAATAGGACTCTGGTCTATAGTAGTACCACTATATAGGGAATAGGGCTCTGGTCTATAGTAGTACCACTATATAGGGAATAGGGCTCTGGTCTATAGTATTACCACTATATAGGGAATAGGGCCCTGGTCTATAGTAGTACCACTATATAGGGAATAGGGCTCTGGTCTATAGTAGTACCACTATATAGGGAATAGAGCTCTGGTCTAAAGTAGTACCACTATATAGGGAATAGGGCTCTGGTCTATAGTAGTACCACTATATAGGGAATAGGGCTCTGGTCTATAGTAGTACCACTATATAGGGAATAGGACTCTGGTCTATAGTAGTACCACTATATAGGGAATAGGACTCTGGTCTATAGTAGTGCACTATATAGGGAATAGGACTCTGGTCTATAGTAATACCACTATATAGGGAATAGGACTCTGGTCTATAGTAGTACCACTATATAGGGAATAGGAATCTGGTCTATAGTAGTACCACTATATAGGGAATAGGGCTCTGGTCTATAGTAGTACCACTATATAGGGAATAGGACTCTGGTCTATACTAGTACCACTATATAGGGAATAGGGCTCTGGTCTATAGTAGTGCCACTATATAGGGAATAGGGCTCTGGTCTATAGTAGTGCCACTATATAGGGAATAGGGCTCTGGTCTATAGTAGTACCACTATATAGGGAATAGGGCTCTGGTCTATAGTAGTACCACTATATAGGGAATAGGGCTCTGGTCTATAGTAGTACCACTATATAGGGAATAGGGCTCTGGTCTATAGTAGTACCACTATATAGGGAATAGGGCCCTGGTCTATAGTAGTACCACTATATAGGGAATAGGGCCCTGGTCTATAGTAGTGAACTATATAGGGAATAGGGCTCTGGTCTATAGTAATACCACTATATAGGGAATAGGGCTCTGGTCTATACTAGTACCACTATATAGGGAATAGGGCTCTGGTCTATAGTAGTGCCACTATATAGGGAATAGGGCTCTGGTCTAAAGTAGTACCACTATATAGGGAATAGGGCTCTGGTCTATAGTAGTACCACTATATAGGGAATAGGGCTCTGGTCTATAGTAGTGCCACTATATAGGGAATAGGGCTCTGGTCTATAGTAGTGCCACTATATAGGGAATAGGGCTCTGGTCTATAGTAGTACCACTATATAGGGAATAGGGCTCTGGTCTATAGTAGTACCACTATATAGGGAATAGGGCTCTGGTCTATAGTAGTACCACTATATAGGGAATAGGGCTCTGGTCTATAGTAGTACCACTATATAGGGAATAGGGCCCTGGTCTATAGTAGTGAACTATATAGGGAATAGGGCTCTGGTCTATAGTAATACCACTATATAGGGAATAGGGCTCTGGTCTATAGTAGTACCACTATATAGGGAATAGGGCTCTGGTCTATAGTAGTACCACTATATAGGGAATAGGGCTCTGGTCTATAGTAGTACCACTATATAGGGAATAGGACTCTGGTCTATAGTAGTGCACTATATAGGGAATAGGACTCTGGTCTATAGTAGTGCACTATATAGGGAATAGGACTCTGGTCTATAGTAGTGCACTATATAGGGAATAGGACTCTGGTCTATAGTAGTCCCACAGATACCTGTGACTGGTCTGATCTCTATTCACTGATCCATCAGCAGCCCTAATGGAAGATCTCCATTAGAACCACAATGCTAGGCTGCAATAGACAGACACACACACACACACACACACGTGCTCACAGCCAAACACAATAACACCATAAGAAACCAAGCACAGCAACGCAATAGGCCAAGACAAACACACACACACACACACACACACACTAGGATTCCCTAATCTCCCTGTAGTGTGTCCAGCTCCCAGCTCTGTATTCGAGGAGGAAGCTGTTGCCCCTCTCTATCTGTCTCTACTCTGTTCTGACGCAGACCGACGCTCCCAACAATGTCATTCAATTTCCTGTTTTTCACTTCACTGGAAAGACACTATCCTACTGTAGTGTACTGGAGTATAATATATGACTGACTGGCTGAGTGAAGTAGGATTTATGGCTGGCTGGCTGAGTGAAGTAGGATCTAAGGCTGGCTGGCTGAGTGGAGTAGGATCTATGGCTGGCTGGCTGAGTGGAGTAGGATCTATGGCTGGCTGGCTGAGTGAAGTAGAATATATGGCTGGCTGGCTGAGTGGAGTAGAATCTATGGCTGGCTGGCTGAGTGGAGTAGAATCTATGGCTGGCTGGCTGAGTGGAGTAGAATCTATGGCTGGCTGGCTGAGTGGAGTAGAATCTATGGCTGGCTGGCTGAGTGGAGTAGGATCTATGGCTGGCTGGCTGAGTGGAGTAGGATCTATGGCTGGCTGGCTGAGTGAAGTAGAATATATGGCTGGCTGGCTGAGTGGAGTAGAATCTATGGCTGGCTGGCTGAGTGGAGTAGAATCTATGGCTGGCTGGCTGAGTGGAGTAGGATCTATGGCTGGCTGGCTGAGTGGAGTAGGATCTATGGCTGGCTGGCTGAGTGAAGTAGAATATATGGCTGGCTGGCTGAGTGGAGTAGAATCTATGGCTGGCTGGCTGAGTGGAGTAGAATCTATGGCTGGCTGGCTGAGTGGAGTAGAATCTATGGCTGGCTGGCTGAGTGGAGTAGAATCTATGGCTGGCTGGCTGAGTGGAGTAGAATCTATGGCTGGCTGGCTGAGTGGAGTAGAATCTATGGCTGGCTGGCTGAGTGGAGTAAAATCTATGGCTGGCTGGCTGAGTGGAGTAGAATAATAGCTGACTTACTGATGGTTGTCTCATAGTAAAGTCTGGCTGACTGACTAGGAGTAGGATCTATGGCTGGCTGAGTGGAGTAGGATCTATGGCTGGCTGAGTGGAGTAGAATCTATGGCTGGCTGAGTGAGTGGAGTAGAATCTATGGCTGGCTGGCTGAGTGGAGTAGAATCTATGGCTGGCTGGCTGAGTGGAGTAGAATAATAGCTGACTTACTGATGGTTGACTCATAGTAAAGTCTGGCTGACTGACTGACTGACTGACTGGCTGATGGTCGTCTTATAGTAAGGTCCGGCTGGCTGGCTGACTGACTGGCTGGCTGATTGTCGTCTCATAGTAAAGTCCGGCTGGCTGGCTGACTGACTGGCTGATGGTCGTCTCATAGTAAAGTCCTGCTGACTGACTGGCTGATGGTCGTCTCATAGTATTGTCCGGCTGACTGACTGACTGACTGGCTGATGGTCGTCTCATAGTAAAGTCCGGCTGACTGACTGACTGACTGTCTGGCTGATGGTCGTCTCATAGTAAAGTCCGGCTGACTGACTGACTGACTGACTGGCTGATGGTCGTCTCATAGTAAAGTCCGGCTGACTGACTGACTGACTGTCTGGCTGATGGTCGTCTCATAGTAAAGTCCGGCTGACTGACTGACTGACTGACTGGCTGATGGTCGTCTCATAGTAAAGTCCTGCTGACTGACTGACTGACTGGCTGATGGTCGTCTCATAGTAAAGTCCGGCTGGCTGACTGACTGACTGGCTGATGGTCGTCTCATAGTAAAGTCCGGCTGACTGACTGACTGACTGACTGGCTGATGGTTGTCTCATAGTAAAGTCCGGCTGACTGACTGGCTGATGGTCGTCTCATAGTAAAGTCCGGCTGGCTGACTGACTGACTGACTGGCTGATGGTTGTCTCATAGTAAAGTCCGGCTGGCTGACTGACTGACTGACTGGCTGATGGTCGTCTCATAGTAAAGTCCTGCTGGCTGACTGACTGACTGGCTGATGGTCGTCTTATAGTAAAGTCCTGCTGACTGACTGGCTGACTGGCTGACTGGCTGATGGTCGTCTCATAGTAAAGTCCTGCTGACTGACTGGCTGACTGGCTGACTGGCTGATGGTCGTCTCATAGTAAGGTCCGGCTGGCTGGCTGACTGACTGGCTGGCTGATTGTCGTCTCATAGTAAAGTCCTGCTGGCTGACTGACTGACTGGCTGATGGTCGTCTTATAGTAAAGTCCTGCTGACTGACTGACTGACTGACTGACTGACTGGCTGACTGGCTGATGGTCGTCTCATAGTAAAGTCCTGCTGACTGACTGACTGACTGACTGATGGTCGTCTCATAGTAAAGTCCTGCTGACTGGCTGGCTGACTGGCTGGCTGATGGTCGTCTCATAGTAAAGTCCTGCTGACTGACTGACTGACTGACTGACTGACTGACTGACTGGCTGATGGTCGTCTCATAGTAAAGTCCTGCTGACTGACTGACTGACTGACTGACTGACTGACTGACTGATGGTCGTCTTATAGTAAAGTCCTGCTGACTGACTGACTGACTGACTGACTGACTGGCTGACTGACTGACTGGCTGATGGTCGTCTCATAGTAAAGTCCTGCTGACTGGCTGGCTGACTGACTGATGGTCGTCTTATAGTAAAGTCCTGCTGACTGACTGACTGACTGACTGATGGTCGTCTCATAGTAAAGTCCGGCTGACTGACTGACTGACTGACTGATGGTCGTCTCATAGTAAAGTCCTGCTGACTGACTGACTGACTGGCTGATGGTTGTCTCATAGTAAAGTCCTGCTGACTGACTGGCTGACTGGCTGACTGGCTGATGGTCGTCTCATAGTAAAGTCCGGTTGACTGGCTGACTGACTGACTGGCTGATGGTCGTCTTATAGTAAAGTCCTGCTGACTGACTGACTGACTGATGGTCGTCTCATAGTAAAGTCCGGCTGACTGACTGACTGACTGACTGATGGTCGTCTCATAGTAAAGTCCTGCTGACTGACTGACTGACTGGCTGATGGTTGTCTCATAGTAAAGTCCTGCTGACTGACTGGCTGACTGGCTGACTGGCTGATGGTCGTCTCATAGTAAAGTCCGGCTGGCTGGCTGACTGACTGACTGGCTGATGGTCGTCTTATAGTAAAGTCCTGCTGACTGACTGGCTGACTGGCTGACTGGCTGATGGTCGTCTCATAGTAAAGTCCGGCTGGCTGGCTGGCTGACTGACTGACTGGCTGATGGTCGTCTTATAGTAAAGTCCTGCTGACTGACTGGCTGACTGACTGATGGTCGTCTCATAGTAAAATCCTGCTGACTGACTGACTGACTGACTGACTGACTGGCTGATGGTCGTCTCATAGTAAAGTCCTGCTGACTGACTGACTGACTGACTGACTGACTGATGGTCGTCTCATAGTAAAGTCCTGCTGACTGACTGGCTGACTGGCTGACTGGCTGATGGTCGTCTCATAGTAAAGTCCGGCTGGCTGACTGACTGACTGGCTGATGGTCGTCTTATAGTAAAGTCCTGCTGACTGACTGACTGACTGGCTGATGGTCGTCTCATAGTAAAGTCCTGCTGACTGACTGACTGACTGACTGATGGTCGTCTCATAGTAAAGTCCTGTTGACTGACTGACTGGCTGACTGACTGACTGGCTGATGGTCGTCTCATAGTAAAGTCCTGCTGACTGACTGGCTGACTGACTGATGGTCGTCTCATAGTAAAGTCCTGCTGACTGACTGACTGACTGACTGATGGTCGTCTCATAGTAAAGTCCTGCTGACTGACTGACTGACTGACTGATTGACTGACTGACTGACTGATGGTCGTCTCATAGTAAAGTCCTGCTGACTGACTGACTGACTGGCTGACTGGCTGATGGTCGTCTCATAGTAAAGTCCGGCTGGCTGGCTGACTGACTGACTGGCTGATGGTCGTCTCATAGTAAAGTCCTGCTGACTGACTGACTGACTGGCTGACTGGCTGACTGGCTGATGGTCGTCTCATAGTAAAGTCCGGCTGGCTGACTGACTGATGGTCGTCTCATAGTAAAGTCCTGCTGACTGACTGACTGACTGGCTGACTGGCTGACTGGCTGATGGTCGTCTCATAGTAAAGTCCGGCTGGCTGACTGACTGACTGACTGGCTGATGGTCGTCTCATAGTAAAGTCCTGCTGGCTGACTGACTGACTGACTGATGGTCGGCTCATAGTAAAGTCCTGCTGACTGACTGGCTGGCTGACTGACTGGCTGGCTGTCTGGCTGATGGTCGTCTCATAGTAAAGTCCGGCTGACTGACTGACTGACTGACTGACTGACTGGCTGACTGACTGACTGGCTGACTGACTGACTGACTGGCTGATGGTCGTCTCATAGTAAAGTCCTGCTGACTGACTGACTGACTGACTGATGGTCGTCTTATAGTAAAGTCCTGCTGACTGACTGACTGACTGACTGACTGGCTGACTGACTGACTGACTGGCTGATGGTCGTCTCATAGTAAAGTCCTGCTGACTGACTGACTGACTGACTGGCTGATGGTCGTCTTATAGTAAAGTCCTGCTGACTGACTGACTGACTGATGGTCGTCTCATAGTAAAGTCCGGCTGGCTGACTGACTGGCTGATGGTCGTCTCATAGTAAAGTCCTGCTGACTGACTGACTGACTGACTGATGGTCGTCTCATAGTAAAGTCCTGCTGACTGACTGACTGACTGACTGATTGACTGACTGACTGACTGATGGTCGTCTCATAGTAAAGTCCTGCTGACTGACTGACTGACTGACTGGCTGACTGACTGACTGATGGTCGTCTCATAGTAAAGTCCTGCTGACTGACTGACTGACTGGCTGACTGGCTGATGGTCGTCTCATAGTAAAGTCCTGCTGACTGACTGACTGACTGGCTGACTGGCTGATGGTCGTCTCATAGTAAAGTCCGGCTGGCTGGCTGACTGACTGACTGGCTGATGGTCGTCTCATAGTAAAGTCCTGCTGACTGACTGACTGATGGTCGTCTCATAGTAAAGTCCTGCTGACTGACTGACTGACTGGCTGACTGGCTGACTGGCTGATGGTCGTCTCATAGTAAAGTCCGGCTGGCTGACTGACTGACTGACTGGCTGATGGTCGTCTCATAGTAAAGTCCTGCTGGCTGACTGACTGACTGACTGATGGTCGGCTCATAGTAAAGTCCTGCTGACTGACTGGCTGGCTGACTGACTGGCTGGCTGTCTGGCTGATGGTCGTCTCATAGTAAAGTCCGGCTGACTGACTGACTGACTGACTGGCTGATGGTCGTCTCATAGTAAAGTCCGGCTGGCTGATGGTCGTCTCATAGTAAAGTCCGGCTGACTGACTGACTGACTTGCTGATGGTCGTCTCATAGTAAAGTCCGGCTGACTGACTGACTGACTGACTGGCTGATGGTTGTCTCATAGTAAAGTCCGGCTGACTGACTGGCTGATGGTTGTCTCATAGTAAAGTCCGGCTGGCTGACTGACTGACTGACTGGCTGATGGTTGTCTCATAGTAAATACCGGCTGGCTGACTGACTGACTGACTGGCTGATGGTCGTCTCATAGTAAAGTCCGGCTGACTGACTGACTGACTGGCTGATGGTCGGCTCATAGTAAAGTCCTGCTGGCTGACTGACTGACTGGCTGATGGTCGGCTCATAATAAAGTCCTGCTGGCTGACTGACTGACTGGCTGATGGTCGTCTCATAGTAAAGTCCTGCTGACTGACTGACTGACTGGCTGATGGTCGTCTCATAGTAAGGTCCGGCTGGCTGGCTGACTGACTGGCTGGCTGATGGTCGGCTCATAGTAAAGTCCTGCTGGCTGACTGACTGACTGGCTGATGGTCGTCTTATAGTAAAGTCCTGCTGACTGACTGACTGACTGGCTGACTGGCTGATGGTCGTCTCATAGTAAAGTCCTGCTGACTGACTGACTGACTGACTGACTGATGGTCGTCTCATAGTAAAGTCCTGCTGGCTGGCTGACTGACTGACTGGCTGATGGTCGTCTCATAGTAAAGTCCTGCTGACTGACTGACTGACTGACTGACTGACTGGCTGACTGACTGGCTGATGGTTGTCTCATAGTAAAGTCCGGCTGACTGACTGACTGACTGACTGATGGTCGTCTCATAGTAAAGTCCTGCTGACTGACTGACTGACTGACTGACTGACTGGCTGACTGACTGACTGGCTGACTGACTGACTGACTGGCTGATGGTCGTCTCATAGTAAAGTCCTGCTGACTGACTGACTGACTGACTGATGGTCGTCTTATAGTAAAGTCCTGCTGACTGACTGGCTGACTGACTGACTGACTGGCTGATGGTCGTCTCATAGTAAAGTCCTGCTGACTGACTGACTGACTGGCTGATGGTCGGCTCATAGTAAAGTCCTGCTGACTGACTGGCTGGCTGTCTGGCTGATGGTCGTCTCATAGTAAAGTCCGGCTGGCTGACTGACTGACTGACTGGCTGATGGTCGTCTCATAGTAAAGTCCTGCTGGCTGACTGACTGACTGACTGATGGTCGGCTCATAGTAAAGTCCTGCTGACTGACTGGCTGGCTGACTGACTGGCTGGCTGTCTGGCTGATGGTCGTCTCATAGTAAAGTCCGGCTGACTGACTGACTGACTGACTGGCTGATGGTCGTCTCATAGTAAAGTCCGGCTGGCTGATGGTCGTCTCATAGTAAAGTCCGGCTGACTGACTGACTGACTTGCTGATGGTCGTCTCATAGTAAAGTCCGGCTGACTGACTGACTGACTGACTGGCTGATGGTTGTCTCATAGTAAAGTCCGGCTGACTGACTGGCTGATGGTTGTCTCATAGTAAAGTCCGGCTGGCTGACTGACTGACTGACTGGCTGATGGTTGTCTCATAGTAAATTCCGGCTGGCTGACTGACTGACTGACTGGCTGATGGTCGTCTCATAGTAAAGTCCGGCTGACTGACTGACTGACTGGCTGATGGTCGGCTCATAGTAAAGTCCTGCTGGCTGACTGACTGACTGGCTGATGGTCGGCTCATAATAAAGTCCTGCTGGCTGACTGACTGACTGGCTGATGGTCGTCTCATAGTAAAGTCCTGCTGACTGACTGACTGACTGGCTGATGGTCGTCTCATAGTAAGGTCCGGCTGGCTGGCTGACTGACTGGCTGGCTGATGGTCGGCTCATAGTAAAGTCCTGCTGGCTGACTGACTGACTGGCTGATGGTCGTCTTATAGTAAAGTCCTGCTGACTGACTGACTGACTGGCTGACTGGCTGATGGTCGTCTCATAGTAAAGTCCTGCTGACTGACTGACTGACTGACTGACTGATGGTCGTCTCATAGTAAAGTCCTGCTGGCTGGCTGACTGACTGACTGGCTGATGGTCGTCTCATAGTAAAGTCCTGCTGACTGACTGACTGACTGACTGACTGACTGGCTGACTGACTGGCTGATGGTTGTCTCATAGTAAAGTCCGGCTGACTGACTGACTGACTGACTGATGGTCGTCTCATAGTAAAGTCCTGCTGACTGACTGACTGACTGACTGACTGACTGACTGACTGACTGGCTGACTGACTGACTGGCTGACTGACTGACTGGCTGACTGACTGATGGTCGTCTCATAGTAAAGTCCTGCTGACTGACTGACTGACTGACTGATGGTCGTCTTATAGTAAAGTCCTGCTGACTGACTGGCTGACTGACTGACTGACTGGCTGATGGTCGTCTCATAGTAAAGTCCTGCTGACTGACTGACTGACTGGCTGATGGTCGTCTCATAGTAAAGTCCTGCTGACTGACTGACTGACTGGCTGATGGTCGTCTCATAGTAAAGTCCTGCTGACTGACTGACTGACTGGCTGATGGTCGTCTTATAGTAAAGTCCTGCTGACTGACTGACTGACTGACTGATGGTCGTCTCATAGTAAAGTCCGGCTGGCTGGCTGGCTGACTGACTGATGGTCGTCTCATAGTAAAGTCCGGCTGACTGACTGACTGACTGACTGACTGGCTGATGGTCGTCTTATAGTAAAGTCCTGCTGACTGACTGGCTGACTGACTGATGGTTGTCTCATAGTAAATTCCTGCTGACTGACTGGCTGACTGGCTGATGGTCGTCTCATAGTAAAGTCCGGCTGGCTGGCTGACTGACTGACTGGCTGATGGTCGTCTTATAGTAAAGTCCTGCTGACTGACTGGCTGACTGGCTGACTGGCTGATGGTCGTCTCATAGTAAAGTCCGGCTGGCTGGCTGGCTGACTGACTGACTGGCTGATGGTCGTCTCATAGTAAAGTCCTGCTAACTGACTGGCTGACTGGCTGATGGTCGTCTCATAGTAAAGTCCGGCTGGCTGGCTGGCTGACTGACTGACTGGCTGATGGTCGTCTCATAGTAAAGTCCTACTGACTGACTGACTGACTGACTGATGGTCGTCTCATAGTAAAGTCCTGCTGACTGACTGGCTGACTGGCTGACTGGCTGATGGTCGTCTCATAGTAAAGTCCGGCTGGCTGACTGACTGACTGACTGACTGACTGGCTGATGGTCGTCTCATAGTAAAGTCCTGCTGACTGACTGACTGACTGACTGACTGGCTGATGGTCGTCTCATAGTAAAGTCCGGCTGGCTGACTGACTGACTGACTGACTGACTGATGGTCGTCTCATAGTAAAGTCCGGCTGGCTGGCTGGCTGACTGACTGATGGTCGTCTCATAGTAAAGTCCGGCTGACTGACTGACTGACTGACTGACTGGCTGATGGTCGTCTTATAGTAAAGTCCTGCTGACTGACTGGCTGACTGACTGATGGTTGTCTCATAGTAAAGTCCTGCTGACTGACTGGCTGACTGGCTGATGGTCGTCTCATAGTAAAGTCCGGCTGGCTGGCTGACTGACTGACTGGCTGATGGTCGTCTTATAGTAAAGTCCTGCTGACTGACTGGCTGACTGGCTGACTGGCTGATGGTCGTCTCATAGTAAAGTCCGGCTGGCTGGCTGGCTGACTGACTGACTGGCTGATGGTCGTCTCATAGTAAAGTCCTGCTAACTGACTGGCTGACTGGCTGATGGTCGTCTCATAGTAAAGTCCGGCTGGCTGGCTGGCTGACTGACTGACTGGCTGATGGTCGTCTCATAGTAAAGTCCTGCTGACTGACTGGCTGACTGACTGATGGTCGTCTCATAGTAAAGTCCTGCTGACTGACTGACTGACTGGCTGACTGACTGACTGACTGGCTGATGGTCGTCTCATAGTAAAGTCCTGCTGACTGACTGACTGACTGACTGACTGACTGACTGACTGACTGATGGTCGTCTCATAGTAAAGTCCTGCTGACTGACTGGCTGACTGGCTGACTGGCTGATGGTCGTCTCATAGTAAAGTCCGGCTGGCTGACTGACTGACTGACTGACTGACTGGCTGATGGTCGTCTCATAGTAAAGTCCTGCTGACTGACTGACTGACTGACTGACTGGCTGATGGTCGTCTCATAGTAAAGTCCGGCTGGCTGACTGACTGACTGACTGACTGGCTGATGGTCGTCTCATAGTAAAGTCCTGCTGACTGACTGGCTGATGGTCGTCTCATAGTAAAGTCCGGCTGGCTGGCTGGCTGACTGACTGACTGACTGGCTGACTGGCTGATGGTCGTCTCATAGTAAAGTCCGGCTGGCTGACTGACTGACTGACTGACTGACTGACTGACTGACTGGCTGACTGGCTGATGGTCGTCTCATAGTAAAGTCCTGCTGGCTGACTGACTGACTGGCTGATGGTCGTCTTATAGTAAAGTCCTGCTGACTGACTGACTGACTGACTGACTGGCTGATGGTCGTCTCATAGTAAAGTCCGGCTGGCTGACTGACTGACTGACTGACTGGCTGATGGTCGTCTCATAGTAAAGTCCTGCTGACTGACTGACTGATGGTCGTCTCGTAGTAAAGTCCTGCTGGCTGGCTGACTGACTGACTGGCTGATGGTCGTCTCATAGTAAAGTCCTGCTGACTGACTGACTGACTGACTGACTGACTGACTGACTGACTGGCTGACTGAGGCTGATGGTTGTCTCATAGTAAAGTCCGGCTGACTGACTGACTGACTGACTGATGGTCGTCTCATAGTAAAGTCCTGCTGACTGACTGACTGACTGACTGACTGACTGGCTGACTGACTGACTGACTGACTGGCTGACTGACTGACTGACTGGCTGATGGTCGTCTCATAGTAAAGTCCTGCTGACTGACTGACTGACTGACTGATGGTCGTCTTATAGTAAAGTCCTGCTGACTGACTGGCTGACTGACTGACTGACTGGCTGATGGTCGTCTCATAGTAAAGTCCTGCTGACTGACTGACTGACTGGCTGATGGTCGTCTCATAGTAAAGTCCTGCTGACTGACTGACTGACTGGCTGATGGTCGTCTCATAGTAAAGTCCTGCTGACTGACTGACTGACTGGCTGATGGTCGTCTTATAGTAAAGTCCTGCTGACTGACTGACTGACTGACTGATGGTCGTCTCATAGTAAAGTCCGGCTGGCTGGCTGGCTGACTGACTGATGGTCGTCTCATAGTAAAGTCCGGCTGACTGACTGACTGACTGACTGACTGGCTGATGGTCGTCTTATAGTAAAGTCCTGCTGACTGACTGGCTGACTGACTGATGGTTGTCTCATAGTAAAGTCCTGCTGACTGACTGGCTGACTGGCTGATGGTCGTCTCATAGTAAAGTCCGGCTGGCTGGCTGACTGACTGACTGGCTGATGGTCGTCTTATAGTAAAGTCCTGCTGACTGACTGACTGACTGACTGATGGTCGTCTCATAGTAAAGTCCGGCTGGCTGGCTGGCTGACTGACTGATGGTCGTCTCATAGTAAAGTCCGGCTGACTGACTGACTGACTGACTGACTGGCTGATGGTCGTCTTATAGTAAAGTCCTGCTGACTGACTGGCTGACTGACTGATGGTTGTCTCATAGTAAAGTCCTGCTGACTGACTGGCTGACTGGCTGATGGTCGTCTCATAGTAAAGTCCGGCTGGCTGGCTGACTGACTGACTGGCTGATGGTCGTCTTATAGTAAAGTCCTGCTGACTGACTGGCTGACTGGCTGACTGGCTGATGGTCGTCTCATAGTAAAGTCCTGCTAACTGACTGGCTGACTGGCTGATGGTCGTCTCATAGTAAAGTCCGGCTGGCTGGCTGGCTGATGGTCGTCTCATAGTAAAGTCCTGCTGACTGACTGGCTGACTGACTGATGGTCGTCTCATAGTAAAGTCCTGCTGACTGACTGACTGACTGGCTGACTGACTGACTGACTGGCTGATGGTCGTCTCATAGTAAAGTCCTGCTGACTGACTGGCTGACTGGCTGACTGGCTGATGGTTGTCTCATAGTAAAGTCCGGCTGGCTGACTGACTGACTGACTGACTGACTGGCTGATGGTCGTCTCATAGTAAAGTCCTGCTGACTGACTGACTGACTGACTGACTGGCTGATGGTCGTCTCATAGTAAAGTCCGGCTGGCTGACTGACTGACTGACTGACTGGCTGATGGTCGTCTCATAGTAAAGTCCTGCTGACTGACTGGCTGATGGTCGTCTCATAGTAAAGTCCGGCTGGCTGGCTGGCTGACTGACTGACTGACTGGCTGACTGGCTGATGGTCGTCTCATAGTAAAGTCCGGCTGGCTGACTGACTGACTGACTGACTGACTGACTGACTGACTGGCTGACTGGCTGATGGTCGTCTCATAGTAAAGTCCTGCTGGCTGACTGACTGACTGGCTGATGGTCGTCTTATAGTAAAGTCCTGCTGACTGACTGACTGACTGGCTGACTGGCTGATGGTCGTCTCATAGTAAAGTCCGGCTGGCTGGCTGACTGACTGACTGGCTGATGGTCGTCTCATAGTAAAGTCCGGCTGGCTGGCTGACTGACTGACTGGCTGATGGTCGTCTCATAGTAGAGTCCTGCTGACTGACTGACTGACTGACTGACTGACTGATGGTCGTCTCATAGTAAAGTCCTGCTGACTGACTGACTGACTGACTGACTGACTGACTGGCTGATGGTCGGCTCATAGTAAAGTCCTGCTGGCTGACTGACTGACTGACTGACTGACTGACTGACTGACTGGCTGATGGTCGGCTCATAGTAAAGTCCTGCTGACTGACTGGCTGGCTGACTGACTGGCTGGCTGACTGACTGACTGACTGACTGACTGGCTGATGGTCGTCTCATAGTAAAGTCCTGCTGACTGACTGACTGACTGACTGACTGACTGGCTGATGGTCATCTCATAGTAAAGTCCTGCTGACTGACTGGCTGACTGACTGACTGGCTGATGGTCGTCTCATAGTAAAATCCTGCTGACTGACTGACTGACTGACTGACTGGCTGATGGTCGTCTCACAGTAAAGTCCTGCTGACTGACTGACTGACTGGCTGACTGGTTGACTGGCTGACTGACTGACTGGCTGATGGTCGTCTCATAGTAAAGTCCTGCTGGCTGACTGGCTGACTGGCTGACTGGCTGACTGGCTGACTGACTGTAGTCCATAAACACTAACTCAACAGTCTGCACTACCTCTGTATACTGCATGTTGTATCGGGCTACTGACAGAACTGTACGATTGACCCGTGTTTCTGTCAGGTTTTTGCCTTTGTGGTAACGGGATAGAATCTGTCTCACAGAAGTCAGATTGTTTGCTAGTATGGAAATAATTCAGGACCTCGAATTCTAAATGTTTGTTTTCTGAAACTGAAAGAACATTTTATATGTATGAATGTCAGTTATGTTGTTGTTCTTGGGATACTGCGGTTGAGGGCGGTGCAGTTACCGTACCAGGCTGTGATACAGCCAGACAGGATGCTGCCAGTTGCCGTACCAGGCTGTGATACGGCCAGACAGGATGCTGCCAGTTACCGTACCAGGCTGTGATACAGCCCGACAGGATGCTGCCAGTTGCCGTACCAGGCTGTGATACAGCCAGACAGGATGCTGCCAGTTGCCGTACCAGGCTGTGAAACAGCCAGACAGGAAGGATGCTGCCAGTTGCCGTACCAGGCTGTGATACAGCCAGACAGGATGCTGCCAGTTACCGTACCAGGCTGTGATACAGCCGGACAGGATGCTGCCAGTTGCACAGGACGGGGTTGAGACCCAGGGC
>NC_143047.1:43170000-43202500 GCF_057628025.1 Oncorhynchus mykiss
TACTCTCTCTCTCTCTCTCTGTCTTTACTCTCTCTCTCTTTCTTTAGTCTCTCTTTCATCAGAGTTTAAATTATGTATTTTTCTCTCTACATTCCATTGAGGAGATAGTTCAGAAAGCCTGTCAGGACTATAACATGTTTTGGGCCTGTGCTGTGTAACTATTGTTTGTCTAACCATTCTCCTTCCTTTTGTTTCAGAACACATTTACCCAGGTGCAGTTTGGACCAATGAGGTTATACGAAGATCATCTTGAGGTACAGTTTCTATTGGTCCATTTGTTAAATGTCCTGATCAGACTGAGAACTGAGGTACAGTTTCTATTGGTTCCTCTGTTGAATGTCCTGATCAGACTGAGAACTGAGGTACAGTTTCTATTGGTTCCTCTGGTTGAATGTCCTGATCAGACTGAGAACTGAGGTACAGTTTCTATTGGTTCCTCTGGTTGAATGTCCTGATCAGACTGAGAACTGAGGTACAGTTTCTATTGGTTCCTCTGGTTGAATGTCCTGATCAGACTGAGAACTGAGGTACAGTTTCTATTGGTTCCTCTGGTTGAATGTCCTGATCAGACTGAGAACTGAGGTACAGTTTCTATTGGTTCCTCTGGTTGAATGTCCTGATCAGACTGAGAACTGAGGTACAGTTTCTATTGGTTCCTCTGGTTGAATGTCCTGATCAGACTGAGAACTGAGGTACAGTTTCTATTGGTTCCTCTGGTTGAATGTCCTGATCAGACTGAGAACTGAGGTACAGTTTCTATTGGTTCCTCTGGTTGAATGTCCTGATCAGATTGGAAACAGTCAACTTTGTGATTTTCCCCAAAACAACAAGGCCTATAATCTCCCATTTGAAAATGATTGAGTGTCTTTAAGACAACAATCCCCCCTTTCAAGCATTCAAACAGAAGAAAAATAAACTGTTAATGGACGCTTTGTGTGTGGCGTGCCCTGGTGTTGCCTAGGCAACAGAGCCAAACATCAACCACTATGGACATACTATAATGAACAATGCACGTTATATATGAGTGTGTGTGTGTATGCCTGTGTGTGTATGCCTGTGTGTGTATGTGTGTGTGTGTGTGTGTGTATGCCTGTGTGTGTGTGTGTGTGTGTGTGTGTGTGTGTGTGTGTGTGTGTGTGTGTGTGTGTGTGTGTGTGTGTGTGTGTGTGTGTGTGTGTATGCGTGTATGTGTGTGTGTGTGCGTGTGTGTGTGTGTGTGTATTCGTGCATGCTTGTGTGTGACTTCACTGCAAGGCTGACATTCTCTGACCGATGGTCAATGGCTCATTATACCACAGCTCTCAAACACTCTGCTCTCTCCTTTGTCTAGTGTTAAACTATCCAGTAGTGAGGTGACGAGAGAGGGGGGGGGGGGCAGAGAGAGTGAGGGGGTGAGGGGGATAATATAGAGAGAGGGATGAAGGGAGGAGAGAGAGAGATCCAGCGAGAGAGGGGAGGGGCGTCTGTGTGAGAAAGCATTTTTAAACTTTCACTGTAGTTGATTTTAGTTCCTGGAGTGCTTGTGTTTTTCTTAGAATATTCATTGTTCCAGAACACTCAATAACAAATACCCAGTAACCTCTCCTCTAAGTGTATTAACCTCTCCTCTAAGTGTTCATAGTAATTAACCTCTCCTCTAAGTGTTCATAGTAATTAACCTCTCCTCTAAGTGTTCATAGTAATTAACCTCTCCTCTAAGTGTCCGGAGTAAGTAACCTCTCCTCTAAGTGTCCGGAGTAAGTAACCTCTCCTCTAAGTGTTCAGAGTAATTAACCTCTCCTCTAAGTGTCTAGAGTAATTAACCTCTCCTCTAAGTGTCTAGAGTAAGTAACCTCTCCTCTAAGTGTTCAGAGTAATTAACCTCTCCTCTAAGTGTTCGGAGTAAGTAACCTCTCCTCTAATTGTTCAGAGGAAGTAACCTCTCCTCTAAGTGTTCAGAGTAATTAACCTCTCCGCTAAGTGTTCAGAGGAAGTAACCTCTCCGCTAAGTGTCCGGAGTAAGTAACCTCTCCGCTAAGTGTCCGGAGTAAGTAACCTCTCCTCTAAGTGTTCAGAGTAATTAACCTCTTCTCTATGTGTTCAGAGTAATTAACCTCTCCTCTAAGTGTCTAGAGTAATTAACCTCTCCTCTAAGTGTTCGGAGTAAGTAACCTCTCCTCTAATTGTTCAGAGGAAGTAACCTCTCCTCTAAGTGTTCAGAGTAATTAACCTCTCCGCTAAGTGTTCAGAGGAAGTAACCTCTCCGCTAAGTGTCCGGAGTAAGTAACCTCTCCGCTAAGTGTCCGGAGTAAGTAACCTCTCCTCTAAGTGTTCAGAGTAATTAACCTCTTCTCTATGTGTTCAGAGTAATTAACCTCTCCTCTAAGTGTTCAGAGTAATTAACCTCTCCTCTAAGTGTCTAGAGTAATTAACCTCTCCTCTAAGTGTCTAGAGTAAGTAACCTCTCCTCTAAGTGTTCAGAGTAATTAACCTCTCCTCTAAGTGTTCAGAGTAATTAACCTCTCCGCTAAGTGTTCAGAGGAAGTAACCTCTCCGCTAAGTGTCCGGAGTAAGTAACCTATCCTCTAAGTGTTCAGAGTAATTAACCTCTCCTCTATGTGTTCAGAGTAATTAACCTCTCCTGTAAGTGTTCAGAGTAATTAACCTCTCCTCTAAGTGTTCAGAGTAATTAACCTCTCCTCTAAGTGTTCAGAGTAAGTAACCTCCCCTCTAAGTGTTCATAGTAATTAACCTCTCCTCTAAGTGTCCGGAGTAAGTAACCTCTCCTCTAAGTGTCCGGAGTAAGTAACCTCTCCTCTAAGTGTTCAGAGTAATTAACCTCTCCTCTAAGTGTCTAGAGTAATTAACCTCTCCTCTAAGTGTCTAGAGTAAGTAACCTCTCCTCTAAGTGTTCAGAGTAATTAACCTCTCCTCTAAGTGTTCGGAGTAAGTAACCTCTCCTCTAATTGTTCAGAGGAAGTAACCTCTCCTCTAAGTGTTCAGAGTAATTAACCTCTCCGCTAAGTGTTCAGAGGAAGTAACCTCTCCGCTAAGTGTCCGGAGTAAGTAACCTCTCCGCTAAGTGTCCGGAGTAAGTAACCTCTCCTCTAAGTGTTCAGAGTAATTAACCTCTTCTCTATGTGTTCAGAGTAATTAACCTCTCCTCTAAGTGTTCAGAGTAATTAACCTCTCCTCTAAGTGTCTAGAGTAATTAACCTCTCCTCTAAGTGTCTAGAGTAAGTAACCTCTCCTCTAAGTGTTCAGAGTAATTAACCTCTCCTCTAAGTGTTCAGAGTAATTAACCTCTCCGCTAAGTGTTCAGAGGAAGTAACCTCTCCGCTAAGTGTCCGGAGTAAGTAACCTATCCTCTAAGTGTTCAGAGTAATTAACCTCTCCTCTATGTGTTCAGAGTAATTAACCTCTCCTGTAAGTGTTCAGAGTAATTAACCTCTCCTCTAAGTGTTCAGAGTAATTAACCTCTCCTCTAGGTGTTCAGAGTAATTAATCTCCCATCTAAGTGTTCAAAGTAACCTCTCCTCTAAGTGTTCAGAGTAAGTAACCTCTCCTCTAAGTGTCCAGGGTAATTAACCTCTCCTCTAAGTGTTCAGAGTAAGTAACCTCTCCTCTAAGTGTTCAGAGTAAGACGTGTGTCGTGTTCATGTTCCTGGAGTGCTTGTGTTTTTCTTAGAATGTTCATTGTTCCAGAAAACTCAATAACAAATACCCAGTAACCTCTCCTCTAAGTGTTCATAGTAATTAACCTCTCCTCTAAGTGTCCGGAGTAAGTAACCTCTCCTCTAAGTGTTCAGAGTAAGTACTCTGAACACTTAGAGAGGTTACTTACTCCGGACACTTAGAGGAGAGGTTACTTACTCGGAGCACTTAGAGGAGAGGTTAATTACCCTGGACACTTAGAGGGGAGGTTACTTACTCTGAACACTTAGAGGAGAGGTTACTTACTCTAAGTGTTCAGAGTAAGTAACCTCTCCTCTAAGTGTCCGGAGTAAGTAACCTCTCTAAGTGTTCAGAGTAAGTAACCTCTCCTCTAAGTGTTCAGAGTAAGACGTGTGTCGTGTTCACAACTAACTAAGGGTGTGTCCCAAATGGCTCCCTATTACCTGCGGTACATACTGTATATAAGGAATAGGGTGCTTTTTGGGACCCAGACGTTGCTGAAGCAGGTTTATTTGATGCATCCCATAGTATTGACTCACACTATTTGCGATAGTTTATACTATAGAGACCCTTTGTCAGCACAGACACAATACCCCATGTAATATGTTTAGCCTTCGTGTGTGAGACGTGTCTTTGCTGACCTGGTTAGAGGAGGTGCTGGCTAGCAGAGTAGAACACCTGGTTAGAGGAGGTGCTGGCTAGCAGAGTAGAACACCTGGTTAGAGGAGGTGCTGGCTAGCAGAGTAGAACACCTGGTTAGAGGAGGTGCTGGCTAGCAGAGTAGAACACCTGGTTAGGGGGAGGTGCTGGCTAACAAAGTAGAACACCTGGTTAGGAGAGGTGCTGGCTAGCAGAGTAGAACACCTGGTTAGAGGAGGTGCTGGCTAGCAGAGTAGAACACCTGGTTAGGGGGAGGTGCTGGCTAGCAGAGTAGAACACCTGGTTAGGGGGAGGTGCTGGCTAGCAGAGTAGAACACCTGGTTAGGGGAGGTGCTGGCTAGCGGAGTAGAACACCTGGTTAGTGGAGGTACTGGCTAGCGAGGTAGAACACTTGGTTAGGGGAGGTGCTGGCTAGCAGAGTAGAACACCTGGTTAGTGGAGGTACTGGCTAGCAGAGTAGAACACCTGGTTAGTGGAGGTACTGGCTAGCGAGGTAGAACACTTGGTTAGGGGAGGTGCTGGCTAGCAGAGTAGAACACCTGGTTAGTGGAGGTACTGGCTAGCAGAGTAGAACACTTGGTTAGGGGAGGTGCTGGCTAGCAGAGTAGAACACCTGGTTAGGGGAGGTGCTGGCTAGCTGAGTAGAACACCTGGTTAGGGGAGGTGCTGGCTAGTGGTGTAGAACACCTGGTTAGGGGAGGTGCTGGCTAGCAGAGTAGAACACTTCCTAGAAAAGAAGAGCCTCACACTCTGTTGAATCTACCAGAATTGGTAGAACGTATTAGAAAACTCATTCATTTGATCAAGGAATGCCTCTGTGTGCGTGCGTGCGTCATTTTCAGGGGGTTCTCAGGGAGGACTTAGGACATACTTAGCAGTATGTACGGTCTGACGGGTCTGTGGTATAAACACAGGGCTGTGCCAGATCCAGTGAACTACTACAGGAAGTCTGAATCACAGAGGAGGGCACGTCTAACTGTTTTCCTGTTGTTTTCCATCATTAGGTACATCTCTGCCACTGCTACAGGTGCAACATTATAGTCCCTCTCATTAAATTACAGAATCATTTTTATATTTATTAGAATGAGTTGTTTAGACCAACGTAAAACAACAATGACATAAAACAGAAAGAAGTGTCGTTATCCAACCAACAACAGCCTTCATCAGTTGTCTACAACGTCTACAGCCTGCTGTATGGACAGGACAAGTAGGAGATTTTCCATCTATCTGAATAGGTTTGTTAGCAGGTTGTGTTGTGTTGTGCGGTAAGATTTCACATCTATCTGAATAGGTTTGTTTGCATAGCACCTTATCAGTATGTTGTAGAGTAAGATTTCACATCTATCTGAATAGGTTTGTTTGCATAGTACCTCATCAGTATGTTGTAGAGTAAGGTTACCCATGAATGGGTGTGTTTGCAGACATCTTAAGTTAGACACAGTAAGACGATTTTTCCCTCTTATCTGAATGGGTGTGTTTGTAAGCCCAATAAGTAGATTTACCCACCACTATCTACACTAACCATCTATCTGAATGTGTGTGTTAGCAGTAGCTAAGTAGCTTAGCCTTATATACAGTTAGGCTAGTGTGTGTGTTAGCAGTAGCTTAGCCTTATATACAGTTAGGCTAGTGTGTGTGTTAGCAGTAGCTTTACCTTATCTACAGTTAGGCTAGTGTGTGTGTTAGCAGTAGCTTTACCTTATATACAGTTAGGCTAGCGGGTGTGTTAGCAGTAGCTAAGTAGCTTAGCCTTATATACAGTTAGGCTAGTGGGTGTGTTAGCAGTAGCTTTACCTTATATACAGTTAGGCTAGTGTGTGTGTTAGCAGTAGCTTAGCCTTATCTACAGTTAGGCTAGTGTGTGTGTTAGCAGTAGCTTTACCTTATATACAGTTAGGCTAGCGTGTGTGTTAGCAGTAGCTAAGTAGCTTAGCCTTATATACAGTTAGGCTAGTGGGTGTGTTAGCAGTAGCTTTACCTTATCTACAGTTAGGCTAGCGGGTGTGTTAGCAGTAGGTTCAGTAAGTAGCTAGCCCACCCCTATCTACAGTGAATAAGTAGCTTTCCCATCACTATCCAAATGGGTTTATTTGCAGAACAGTAGCTTTCCCACCCCGTCTACTGTGAACGGGTGTTATCAGAACAGTAGCTTTCCCACCCCGTCTACTGTGAACGGGTGTTAACAGAACAGTAGCTTTCCCACCCCGTCTACTGTGAACGGGTGTTAGCAGAACAGTAGCTTTCCCACCCCGTCTACTGTGAACGGGTGTTATCAGAACAGTAGCTTTCCCACCCCGTCTACTGTGAACGGGTGTTAGCAGAACAGTAGCTTTCCCACCCCGTCTACTGTGAACGGGTGTTAACAGAATAGTAGCTTTCCCACCCCGTCTACTGTGAACGGGTGTTAACAGAATAGTAGCTTTCCCACCCCGTCTACTGTGAACGGGTGTTAGCAGAATAGCTTAAGTCATACAGTAAGAAGGTTTCCCCATGTCTGAATAGCTGTGCTAGCAGTAATTAACTTTCCTACCGCTGTCTGTCTGTCTGTCTGTAGGCTGTCTGTCTGTCTGTAGGCAGTCTGTCTGTCTGTAGGCAGTCTGTCTGTCTGTAGGCAGTCTACCTGAGAGGACCTGGCCTGGGCCCACATAACATAACCTATATCTAATCCTCCTGTCTGCCTGCATGGCTCTGCAGGAATGTTGACTTTTCTAACAACATGCCACTGTGGAATTGTCATCTAATTCCAGACAGCATTCCTGCCTCCATAGCTGCCTCCATCGCTCTGCGATGATGCATCTACTACTCGGGATATGTATGCTGCCTGTAATGACAAGGGGTGTGAAGATAAGTGGATTATGGTTTGTGTTAGCGCTAAACTAGGCTAGCAGGACCTACAGTAAGTGGATATTATTTGTGTTGCTAGGCTAGCAGGACCTACGTGGAATGTAGTTTGTGTTAGCGGCGCTCTGCTAAGCAAGGCTATCTGGACCTAAGTTGAATATGGTTTGTGTTAGGCTAAACTACATGGTTTGTGTTAGGCTAAGCTAGGCTAGCTGGACCTAAGCGGAATGTGATTTGTGTTAGCCTAGGCTAGGCTACGTAGCTGGGCCTTGGTGGAATATGGTTTGTGTTAGGCTAGTTTAAGCTAGGCTAGCTAGACTTAAGTAGAAAGTGATTAGTGTTAGCGCTGGGCTAGGTAAGGCCAGAGAGGAAGAGGTTGAAGCGAGAAGGTTTACTCAATGAGAGTGTCGAATTTGGTCAACAAAAAATGTAATTGCTAGTTTGCAACGTAAGGTTTATTTGATCTAATAGATGTTACGTAATGGTTTGGTTGTTACGGGTGCACTGATATAAGTGGACGCATGTGGTATTTCTCAAACTTTGAAAAAAATAACTCTATAATTGGAGTTGTGCTTGCTGTTCACACGCGTATCCAACCTCTCATTGGCTAGAATGGTTCCACCTGATTTTGCCTCCTTCCAACCTGCCTTCCATTTTTGAAGACATGTATTTCTATTGTTTGCAGCGGTCACTCGGCTATCTTGTCAATATAATAGATTATCTTTGGTAAGGCTAGGCAAACTGGGCCTTTCTAAATGGAATACGGCTCAAATAAATGTTACGCTAGGCTAGATAGCTAGCTGGGCCTTCTTGGAGCCCAGAGGGGCCCTGGTAGGATGGTAGGGGGGGCCCCCAGAGGGGCCCAGGTAGGATGCATTTCCCCCCCACTAATGATTTAAGGTTAGGATTGGGGAAGCTGAAGCTGATGGTAGATCTGTGCGTAGGGGAAACCCCTGTGTGCTCTGATGTGTCCTGATTTGGTCTGAGAGGAGACTGGATGAGGTGAAGGGTTAGTGTGACTAAAGCCAGACAATTCATCTGGATGAATCAGCAAATCCCGCCATCCCAACTATACACGCACCAGTGTTCATTTTGATTTAGATTTAGTCTAGTCTTAGTCATTTTGTCTTAAATATCCTTATGTCTTAGTCACATTTTAGTCTTTTGAATAATGATTTACTCTAGTTATTGTCAAAATGATGAAAACAGTGGGGACATTTTAGTCAACTAAATGCCTTGTCTTTTGTCTTTCTTTCTCTGTCTGTCTGTCCTTGACTGTCTGTCTGTCTGTCTGTCCTTAACTGTCTGTCTGTCCTTGACTGTCTGTCGGTCTGTCCTTGACTGTCTGTCGGTCTGTCCTTGACTGTCTGTCGGTCTGTCCTTAACTGTCTGTCGGTCTGTCCGAATCGAATCCAAAGTCTCCTGTGCTCGAGTCGATGCCTGAGTTATAAATGGTTGAGTCACGAGTCCCTATGGCTGAAGTCCAAGTCCCAGTGCTCGAGTCCTGGTCCAAGTGCTCAAGTCTGAGTCAGTGGGTCCCCATTAACTCAAAATAAAGTTATTTACCCAGTCAGATATAGAGGAGTTATTAACCCAGTCAGAGGAGTTATTAACCCAGTCAGATATAGAGGAGTTATTAACCCAGTCAGAGGAGTTATTAACCCAGTCAGATATAGAGGGGTTATTAACCCAGTCAGATATAGAGGAGTTATTAACCCAGTCAGATATAGAGGAGTTATTAACCCAGTCATATATAGAGGAGTTATTAACCCAGTCAGATATAGAGGGGTTATTAACCCAGTCAGAGGAGTTATTAACCCAGTCAGATATAGAGGAGTTATTAACCCAGTCAGAGGAGTTATTAACCCAGTCAGATATAGAGGAGTTATTAACCCAGTCAAATATAGAGGAGTTATTTACCCAGACAGATATAGAGGAGTTATTAACCCAGTCAGATATAGAGGAGTTATTAACCCAATTAGATATAGAGGAGTTATTAACCCAGTCAGATATAGAGGATTTATTTACCCAGTCAGATATAGAGGAGTTATTAACCCAGTCAGAGGAGTTATTAACCCAGTCAGATATAGAGGAGTTATTAACCCAGTCAGATATAGAGGAGTTATTAACCCAGTCAGATATAGAGGAGTTATTAACCCAGTCAGATATAATGTAGTGACGAGGAGTTATTAACCCAGTCAGATATAGAGGAGTTATTAACCCAGTCAGATATAGAGGAGTTATTAACCCAGTCAGATATAGAGGAGTTATTAACCCAGTCAGATATAGAGGAGTTATTAACCCAGTCAGATATAGAGGAGTTATTAACCCAGTAAGAGGAGTTATTAACTCAGTCAGATATAGAGGAGTTATTAACCCAGTAAGAGGAGTTATTAACTCAGTCAGATATAGAGGGATATTAACCCAGTCAGATATAGTTTTACCATGGCTATGTTCAATAGGCTACTGGTAATGTTACCATGGCTACGCTCAATAGGCTACTGGTAATGTTACCATGGCTACACTCAATAGGCTACTGGTAATGTTACCATGGCTACACTCAGTAGGCTACTGGTAATGTTACCATGGCTACACTCAATAGGCTACTGGTAATGTTACCATGGCTACACTCAATAGGCTACTGGTAATGTTACCATGGCTACGCTCAATAGGCTACTGGTAATGTTACCAAGGCCAAGTTGTAAAACTTTCTCGAACGTTGTAGATAGAAATTCCTTGAATAGAGCCGTTGTTATTCCTTATTCAACATGTCAGATCGGCATGTTTATTCTTCATAGCATATTTCTGTCTAAACGTTGCGTCCAACTGAACACACCCCAGGTTGTTAGCTATAGCTAGTTAATGAGGTAACAGGACTGAACAAGGTTTTAGCCTAAAGAAATGAACTATAGAAAGAAAGAAAACGTAGCGCCGGCTCGAATCAAGACGTTTTCTCTGAGGAAAAGAAGGAGACTTGGCTACGTTGGCTAAGGATCCTGTATATGAAATGCAGAGGGAAAACTGGGAGGGCTAGCCTATAATTTCAGACAGTCTACTTTTCTATAACCTATTCCCAGGAGAGAAAAACCGAGCTAGACTGTTGTTTTACTATTAAACTCAATGCTGCTATTGTTTTTAATTTCCTGAAGCAGCTCCAGACAAAGGGTAGCTAACTAGAAGGCTGGGGATGACTAGTTATTAGCTAAAAGGTGAACTAAGAAAGTCGCCTGCGAGATGGGTATAATCGGAGGCGGAGCCAGTCTGCCTGTCTTCCCACACTCATCGCTTTCTCCCCTGCAGCTCACCAGCTGAATTAGTCTGTGTGTGCTGGGTTTGATGCATCCTTCCCACTGCTGAACTATAACTGCGCTTTGCATCTGTCCTGCTAATATTATTTGTGCTTATTACTAAAAAGCTTTCAATCTTTTCAAAAACTGTTATCCAGTCCACTTAGTAGTCAGATTTTAGTCACAGGGATCATTTTGTCTTGTTTTAGTGAACTGAAATGAAAAATCATTTTTGTAAAAATTTTCTTGGACTATTTTGTCTGTTATAGTCTCATCAATTGCCACTGAAAAATAGGTGTTTGATAAATATTTGGCCTCCTAGCTCCTGTCCTCCTAGCTCCTGGCCTCCTAGCTCCTGGCCTCCTAGCTCCTGTCCTCCTAGCTCCGAGCCTCCTAGCTCCTGTCCTCCTTGCTCATGTCTTCCTAGCTCCTGGCCTCCTGTCCTCCTAGCTCCTGGCCTCCTAGCTCCTGGCCTCCTAGCTCCCGGCCTCCTAGCTCCTGGCCTCCTGTCCTCCTAGCCTCCTAGCTCCTAGCCTCCTAGCTCCTGGCCTCCTAGCTCCTGGCCTCCTAGCTCCTGGCCTCCTAGCTCCTGTCCTCCAAGCTCATGTCCTCCTAGCTCCTGGCCTCCTAGCTCCTGGCCTCCTAGCTCCTGGCCTCCTAGCTCCGGGCCTCCTAACTCCTGGCCACCTAGCTGCTGGCCTCCTAGCTCCTGGCTTCCTAGCTCCTGGCCTCCTAGCTCCTGGCCTCCTAGCTCCTAGCCTCCTAGCTCCTGGCCTCCTAGCTCCTGGCCTCCTAGCTCCCGGCCTCCTAGCTCCCGGCCTCCTAGCTCCTGGCCTCCTAGCTCCTGGCCTCCTAGCTCCTAGCCTCCTAGATCCTAGCCTCCTAGCTCCTGGCCTCCTGGACTTTAAGTGAACAGAGAGACGTCTTTGTACCTTTAACTCAATTTTGCAGTTGTGATGCAAACCGTGAGACTGCTGAACAAACTTCCCATTCTGTACATTGATTGTGTCTCCTGCCAACTGGTCCACGATGACGTCTGTTAGGCCCAGTGACTCATCTAGCTACCTGCCTTCTCTCTCTCTCTCTTTGTGTGTGTGTGTGTGTGTGTGTGTGCGCGTGCGCCACAGTGAAACCTAGATGCCGCTTAAAAGCCATGGATTAACGCAAGCAAGGGGTTATGTGAAAGTATGCTGCTTGGTAGGAGGGTGTATGTGTACACTCACTGACTGTGTGTGGTTGTGTGTGCGCACAGTGTCTCCCCTTACAGGTACAGTTAGTATTTCACCTTTAACCTCTCCCCTTACAGGTATTGTTAGTATTTGACCTTTAACCCCTAACCTCTCGCCTTACAGGTACAGTTAGTATTTGACCTTTAACCCCTAACCTCTCCCCTTACATGTACTGTTAGTATTTGACATTTAACCTCTCCCCTTACAGGTACAGTTACTATTTGACCTTTAACCCCTAACCTCTCCCCTTACAGGTACAGTTAGTCTTCGACCTTTAACCCCTAACCTCTCCCCTTACAGGTACTGTTAGTATTTGACCTATAACCCCTAACCTCTCCCCTTACAGGTACTGTTAGTATTTGACCTTTAACCTCTAACCGCTCCCCTTACAGGTACTGTTAGTATTTGACCTTTAACCTCTAACCTCTCCCCTTACAGGTACTGTTAGTATTTGCCAAAGAGGACAGCCAGAATAATGGGTTCTGCTGGGCGTGTGAGAAGGCCAACTTCAGGTGTAACGTGGCGAGGACGCCAGAGGCAGCGCTGGAGTGTTTCAAGGAAAAGCACCACGACCTCGTCATCATCGACCACAGACATTCCAGATACTTCGACGCTGAATCACTATGCCGGTACGTTGTTATATCGGTAGGTTAGGTATATGCTGGTACGTTATATCAGTAGGTTAGGTTTATGCTGGTATGTTATATCAGTAGGTTAGGTATATGCCGGTACGTTGTTATATCGGTAGGTTAGGTATATGCTGGTACGTTATATCAGTAGGTTAGGTATATGCCGGTACGTTGTTATATCGGTAGGTTAGGTATATGCTGGTACGTTATATCAGTAGGTTAGGTATATGCCGGTACGTTGTTATATCGGTAGGTTAGGTATATGCTGGTACGTTATATCAGTAGGTTAGGTATATGCCGGTACGTTGTTATATCGGTAGGTTAGGTATATGCTGGTACGTTATATCAGTAGGTTAGGTATATGCCGGTACGTTGTTATATCGGTAGGTTAGGTATATGCTGGTACATTACCTTGTTATATCAGTAGGTTAGGTATATCCTGGTACGTTATATCAGTAGGTTAGGTATATGCTGGTACTTTACCTTGTTATATCAGTAGGTTAGGTATATGCTGGTACGTTATATCAGTAGGTTAGGTATATGCTGGTACGTTATATCAGTAGGTTAGGTATATGCTGGTACGTTATATCAGTAGGTTAGGTATATGCTGGTACGTTATATCAGTAGGTTAGGTATATCCTGGTACATTACCTTGTTATATCAGTAGGTTAGGTATATGCTGGTACGTTATATCAGTAGGTTAGGTATATGCTGGTACGTTACCTTGTTATATCAGTAGGTTAGGTATATGCTGGTATGTTATATCAGTAGGTTAGGTATATGCTGGTACATTACATTGTTATATCAGTAGGTTAGGTATATGCTGGTACATTACATTGTTATATCAGTAGGTTAGGTATATGCTGGTACATTACCTTGTTATATCAGTAGGTTAGGTATATCCTGGTACGTTATATCAGTAGGTTAGGTATATCCTGGTACATTACCTTGTTATATCAGTAGGTTAGGTATATGCTGGTACGTTGTTATATCGGTAGGTTAGGTATATGCTGGTACGTTATATCAGTAGGTTAGGTATATCCCGGTACGTTATATCAGTAGGTTAGGTATATGCTGGTACATTACCTTGTTATATCAGTAGGTTAGGTATATGCTGGTACATTATATCAGTAGGTTAGGTATATGCTGGTACGTTACCTTGTTATATCAGTAGGTTAGGTATATGCTGGTACGTTATATCAGTAGGTTAGGTATATGCTGGTACGTTATATCAGTAGGTTAGGTATATGCTGGTACATTACCTTGTTATATCAGTAGGTTAGGTATATGCTGGTACATTATATCAGTAGGTTAGGTATATGCTGGTACATTATATCAGTAGGTTAGGTATATGCTGGTACATTACCTTGTTATATCAGTAGGTTAGGTATATGCTGGTATGTTATATCAGTAGGTTAGGTATATGCTGGTACGTTATATCAGTAGGTTAGGTATATCCTGGTACATTACCTTGTTATATCAGTAGGTTAGGTATATCCTGGTACGTTATATCAGTAGGTTAGGTATATCCCGGTACGTTATATCAGTAGGTTAGGTATATGCTGGTACATTACCTTGTTATATCAGTAGGTTAGGTATATGCTGGTACATTATATCAGTAGGTTAGGTATATGCTGGTACGTTACCTTGTTATATCAGTAGGTTAGGTATATGCTGGTACGTTATATCAGTAGGTTAGGTATATGCTGGTACGTTATATCAGTAGGTTAGGTATATGCTGGTACATTACCTTGTTATATCAGTAGGTTAGGTATATGCTGGTACATTATATCAGTAGGTTAGGTATATGCTGGTACATTATATCAGTAGGTTAGGTATATGCTGGTACATTACCTTGTTATATCAGTAGGTTAGGTATATGCTGGTATGTTATATCAGTAGGTTAGGTATATGCTGGTACGTTATATCAGTAGGTTAGGTATATCCTGGTACATTACCTTGTTATATCAGTAGGTTAGGTATATCCTGGTACGTTATATCAGTAGGTTAGGTATATCCCGGTACGTTATATCAGTAGGTTAGGTATATGCTGGTACGTTATATCAGTAGGTAAGGTATATCCTGGTACATTACCTTGTTATATCAGTAGGTTAGGTATATCCTGGTACGTTATATCAGTAGGTTAGGTATATCCCGGTACGTTATATCAGTAGGTTAGGTATATGCTGGTACATTACCTTGTTATATTAGTAGGTTAGGTATATGCTGGTATGTTATATCAGTAGGTTAGGTATATCCTGGTACGTTATATCAGTAGGTTAGGTATATCCCGGTACGTTATATCAGTAGGTTAGGTATATGCTGGTACGTTATATCAGTAGGTTAGGTATATGCTGGTACATTACCTTGTTATATCAGTAGGTTAGGTATATGCTGGTACGTTATATCAGTAGGTTAGGTATATGCTGGTACGTTATATCAGTAGGTTAGGTATATCCTGGTACGTTATATCAGTAGGTTAGGTATATCCCGGTACGTTATATCAGTAGGTTAGGTATATGCTGGTACGTTATATCAGTAGGTTAGGTATATGCTGGTACATTACCTTGTTATATCAGTAGGTTAGGTATATGCTGGTACGTTATATCAGTAGGTTAGGTATATGCTGGTACGTTATATCAGTAGGTTAGGTATATCCTGGTACTTTACCTTGTTATATCAGTAGGTTAGGTATATGCTGGTACGTTATATCAGTAGGTTAGGTATATGCTGGTATGTTACCTTGTTATATCAGTAGGTTAGGTATATGCTGGTATGTTATATCAGTAGGTTAGGTATATCCTGGTACTTTACCTTGTTATATCAGTAGGTTAGGTATATGCTGGTACGTTATATCAGTAGGTTAGGTATATGCTGGTACGTTATATCAGTAGGTTAGGTATATGCTGGTATGTTATATCAGTAGGTTAGGTATATCCTGGTACTTTACCTTGTTATATCAGTAGGTTAGGTATATGCTGGTACGTTATATCAGTAGGTTAGGTATATGCTGGTACGTTATATCAGTAGGTTAGGTATATGCTGGTACGTTATATCAGTAGGTTAGGTATATACTGGTACGTTATATCAGTAGATTAGGTATATCCTGGTACTTTACCTTGTTATATCAGTAGGTTAGGTATATGCTGGTATGTTATATCAGTAGGTTAGGTATATCCTGGTACGTTATATCAGTAGGTTAGGTATATGCTGGTACTTTACCTTGTTATATCAGTAGGTTAGGTATATGCTGGTACGTTATATCAGTAGGTTAGGTATATGCTGGTACGTTATATCAGTAGGTTAGGTATATGCTGGTACGTTATATCAGTAGGTTAGGTATATGCTGGTATGTTATATCAGTAGATTAGGTATATGCTGGTACATTATATCAGTAGGTTAGGTATATGCTGGTATGTTATATCAGTAGATTAGGTATATGCTGGTACGTTATATCAGTAGGTTAGGTATATGCTGGTATGTTATATCAGTAGATTAGGTATATGCTGGTACGTTATATCAGTAGGTTAGGTATATGCTGGTACATTACCTTGTTATATCAGTAGGTTAGGTATATGCTGGTACGTTATATCTGTAGTTACTATGTTGGTGTGTTACTATGCTGGTGTGTTACTATGCTGGTGTGTTGCTATGCTGGTGTGTTACTATGCTGGTATGTTATATCAGTAGGTTAGGTATATCCTGGTACGTTATATCAGTAGGTTAGGTATATCCTGGTACGTTATATCAGTAGGTTAGGTATATGCTGGTACATTACCTTGTTATATCAGTAGGTTAGGTATATGCTGGTATGTTATATCAGTAGGTTAGGTATATGCTGGTACGTTGTTATATCGGTAGGTTAGGTATATGCTGGTACGTTATATCAGTAGGTTAGGTATATGCTGGTACGTTATATCAGTAGGTTAGGTATATGCTGGTACGTTATATCAGTAGGTTAGGTATATGCTGGTACGTTATATCAGTAGGTTAGGTATATGCTGGTACGTTATATCAGTAGGTTAGGTATATGCTGGTACGTTACCTTGTTATATCAGTAGGTTAGGTATATGCTGGTACATTATATCAGTAGGTTAGGTATATGCTGGTACATTATATCAGTAGGTTAGGTATATGCTGGTACATTACCTTGTTATATCAGTAGGTTAGGTATATGCTGGTACGTTATATCAGTAGGTTAGGTATATGCTGGTACATTACCTTGTTATATCAGTAGGTTAGGTATATGCTGGTACGTTATATCAGTAGGTTAGGTATATGCTGGTACGTTATATCAGTAGGTTAGGTATATGCTGGTACATTACCTTGTTATATCAGTAGGTTAGGTATATGCTGGTACATTACCTTGTTATATCAGTAGGTTAGGTATATGCTGGTACATTACCTTGTTATATCAGTAGGTTAGGTATATGCTGGTACGTTATATCAGTAGGTTAGGTATATCCTGGTACTTTACCTTGTTATATCAGTAGGTTAGGTATATGCTGGTACGTTATATCAGTAGGTTAGGTATATGCTGGTACGTTATATCAGTAGGTTAGGTATATGCTGGTACGTTATATCAGTAGGTTAGGTATATACTGGTACGTTATATCAGTAGATTAGGTATATCCTGGTACTTTACCTTGTTATATCAGTAGGTTAGGTATATGCTGGTATGTTATATCAGTAGGTTAGGTATATCCTGGTACGTTATATCAGTAGGTTAGGTATATGCTGGTACTTTACCTTGTTATATCAGTAGGTTAGGTATATGCTGGTACGTTATATCAGTAGGTTAGGTATATGCTGGTACGTTATATCAGTAGGTTAGGTATATGCTGGTACGTTATATCAGTAGGTTAGGTATATGCTGGTATGTTATATCAGTAGATTAGGTATATGCTGGTACATTATATCAGTAGGTTAGGTATATGCTGGTATGTTATATCAGTAGATTAGGTATATGCTGGTACGTTATATCAGTAGGTTAGGTATATGCTGGTATGTTATATCAGTAGATTAGGTATATGCTGGTACGTTATATCAGTAGGTTAGGTATATGCTGGTACATTACCTTGTTATATCAGTAGGTTAGGTATATGCTGGTACGTTATATCTGTAGTTACTATGTTGGTGTGTTACTATGCTGGTGTGTTACTATGCTGGTGTGTTGCTATGCTGGTGTGTTACTATGCTGGTATGTTATATCAGTAGGTTAGGTATATCCTGGTACGTTATATCAGTAGGTTAGGTATATCCTGGTACGTTATATCAGTAGGTTAGGTATATGCTGGTACATTACCTTGTTATATCAGTAGGTTAGGTATATGCTGGTATGTTATATCAGTAGGTTAGGTATATGCTGGTACGTTGTTATATCGGTAGGTTAGGTATATGCTGGTACGTTATATCAGTAGGTTAGGTATATGCTGGTACGTTATATCAGTAGGTTAGGTATATGCTGGTACGTTATATCAGTAGGTTAGGTATATGCTGGTACGTTATATCAGTAGGTTAGGTATATGCTGGTACGTTATATCAGTAGGTTAGGTATATGCTGGTACGTTATATCAGTAGGTTAGGTATATGCTGGTACGTTATATCAGTAGGTTAGGTATATGCTGGTACGTTACCTTGTTATATCAGTAGGTTAGGTATATGCTGGTACATTATATCAGTAGGTTAGGTATATGCTGGTACATTATATCAGTAGGTTAGGTATATGCTGGTACATTACCTTGTTATATCAGTAGGTTAGGTATATGCTGGTACGTTATATCAGTAGGTTAGGTATATGCTGGTACATTACCTTGTTATATCAGTAGGTTAGGTATATGCTGGTACGTTATATCAGTAGGTTAGGTATATGCTGGTACGTTATATCAGTAGGTTAGGTATATGCTGGTACATTACCTTGTTATATCAGTAGGTTAGGTATATGCTGGTACATTACCTTGTTATATCAGTAGGTTAGGTATATGCTGGTACATTACCTTGTTATATCAGTAGGTTAGGTATATGCTGGTACGTTATATCAGTAGGTTAGGTATATGCTGGTACATTACATTGTTATATCAGTAGGTTAGGTATATGCTGGTATGTTATATCAGTAGGTTAGGTATATGCTGGTACGTTATATCAGTAGGTTAGGTATATGCTGGTATGTTATATCAGTAGGTTAGGTATATGCTGGTATGTTATATCAGTAGGTTAGGTATATGCTGGTACGTTATATCAGTAGGTTAGGTATATGCTGGTATGTTATATCAGTAGGTTAGGTATATGCTGGTATGTTATATCAGTAGGTTAGGTATATGCTGGTATGTTATATCAGTAGGTTAGGTATATGCTGGTATGTTATATCAGTAGGTTAGGTATATCCTGGTACGTTATATCAGTAGGTTAGGTATATGCTGGTACGTTATATCAGTAGGTTAGGTATATGCTGGTATGTTATATCAGTAGGTTAGGTATATGCTGGTATGTTATATCAGTAGGTTAGGTATATGCTGGTATGTTATATCAGTAGGTTAGGTATATGCTGGTACGTTATATCAGTAGGTTAGGTATATGCTGGTACGTTATATCAGTAGGTTAGGTATATGCTGGTACATTACCTTGTTATATCAGTAGGTTAGGTATATGCTGGTACATTACCTTGTTATATCAGTAGGTTAGGTATATGCTGGTATGTTATATCAGTAGGTTAGGTATATCCTGGTACGTTATATCAGTAGGTTAGGTATATGCTGGTACATTACCTTGTTATATCAGTAGGTTAGGTATATGCTGGTATGTTATATCAGTAGATTAGGTATATGCTGGTACGTTATATCAGTAGGTTAGGTATATGCTGGTACGTTATATCAGTAGGTTAGGTATATGCTGGTACGTTATATCAGTAGGTTAGGTATATCCTGGTACGTTACCTTGTTATATCAGTAGGTTAGGTATATCCTGGTACATTACCTTGTTATATCAGTAGGTTAGGTATATGCTGGTACATTACCTTGTTATATCAGTAGGTTAGGTATATGCTGGTACGTTATATCGGTAGGTTAGGTATATGCTGGTATGTTATATCAGTAGGTTAGGTATATGCTGGTACGTTATATCAGTAGGTTAGGTATATGCTGGTACGTTACCTTGTTATATCAGTAGGTTAGGTATATGCTGGTACATTACCTTGTTATATCAGTAGGTTAGGTATATGCTGGTACGTTATATCGGTAGGTTAGGTATATGCTGGTACGTTATATCAGTAGGTTAGGTATATGCTGGTACGTTATATCAGTAGGTTAGGTATATGCTGGTACGTTATATCAGTAGGTTAGGTATCAAATCAATTAATCAAATTTATTTTATATAGCCCTTCGTACATCAGCTGATATCTCAAAGTGCTGTACAGAAACCCAGCCTAAAACCCCAAACAGCAAGCAATGCAGGTGAAGAAGCACGGTGGCTAGGAAAAACTCCCTAGAAAGGCCAAAACCTAGGAAGAAACCTAGAGAGGAACCAGGCTATGTGGGGTGGCCAGTCCTCTTCTGGCTGTGCCGGGTGGAGATTATAACAAAACATGGTCAAGATGTTCAAATGTTCATAAATGACCAGCATGGTCGAATAATAATAAGGCAGAATAGTTGAAACTGGAGCAGCAGCACAGTCAGGTGGACTGGGGACAGCAAGGAGTCATCATGTCAGGTATTCCTGGGGCATGGTCCTAGAGCTCAGGTCCTCCGAGAGAGAGAAAGAAAGAGAGAATTAGAGAGAGCATATGTGGGATGGCCAGTCCTCTTCTGGCTGTGCCGGGTGGAGATTATAACAGAACATGGCCAAGATGTTCAAATGTTCATAAATGATCAGCATGGTCGAATAATAATAAGGCAGAACAGTTGAAACTGGAGCAGCAGCACAGCCAGGTGGACTGGGGACAGCAAGGAGTCATCATGTCAGGTAGTCCTGGGGCATGGTCCTAGGGCTCAGGTCCTCCGAGAGAGAGAAAGAGAGAAGGAGAGAATTAGAGAACGCACACTTAGATTCGCACAGGACACCGAATAGGACAGGAGAAGTACTCCAGATATAACAAACTGACCCTAGCCCCCCGACACATAAACTACTGCAGCATAAATACTGGAGGCTGAGACAGGAGGGGTCAGGAGACACTGTGGCCCACTCCGAGGACACCCCCGGACAGGGCCAAACAGGAAGGATATAACCCCACCCACTTTGCCAAAGCACAGCCCCCACACCACTAGAGGGATATCTTCAACCACCAACTTACCATCCTGAGACAAGGCTGAGTATAGCCCACAAAGACCTCCGCCACGGCACAACTTAAGGGGGGGGGGGGGGGGGCGCCAACCCAGACAGGATGACCACATCAGTGACTCAACCCACTCAGGTGACGCACCCCCTCCAGGGACGGCATGAGAGAGCCCCAGTAAAGCCAGTGACTCAGCCCCTGTAATAGGGTTAGAGGCAGAGAATCCCAGTGGAAAGAGGGGAACCGGCCAGGCAGAGACAGCAAGGGTGGTTCGTTGCTCCAGAGCCTTTCCGTTCACCCTCCCACTCCTGGGCCAGACTACACTCAATCATATGACCCACTGAAGAGATGAGTCTTCAGTAGAGACTTAAAGGTTGAGACCGAGTTTGCGTCTCTGACATGGGTAGGCAGACCGTTCCATAAAAATGGAGCTCTATAGGAGAAAGCCCTGCCTCCAGCTGTTTGCTTAAAAATTCTAGGGACAATTAGGAGGCCTGCGTCTTGTGACCGTAGCGTACGTGTAGGTATGTACGGCAGGACCAAATCAGAGAGATAGATAGGAGCAAGCCCATGTAATGCTTTGTAGGTTAGCAGTAAAACCTTGAAATCAGCCCTTGCTTTGACAGGAAGCCAGTGTAGAGAGGCTAGCACTGGAGTAATATGATCAAATTTTTTGGTTCTAGTCAGGATTCTAGCAGCCGTATTTAGCACTAACTGAAGTTTATTTAGTGCTTTATCCGGGTAGCCGGAAAGTAGAGCATTGCAGTAGTCTAACCTGGAAGTGACAAAAGCATGGATTAATTTTTCTGCATCATTTTTGGACAGAAAGTTCCTGATTTTTGCAATGTTACGTAGATGGAAAAAAGCTGTCCTTGAAATGGTCTTGATATGTTCTTCAAAAGAGAGATCAGGGTCCAGAGTAACGCCGAGGTCCTTCACAGTTTTATTTGAGACGACTGTACAACCATTAAGATTAATTGTCAGATTCAACAGAAGATCTCTTTGTTTCTTGGGACCTAGAACAAGCATCTCTGTTTTGTCCGAGTTTAAAAGTAGAAAGTTTGCAGCCATCCACTTCCTTATGTCTGAAACACATTCTTCTAGCAAGGGCAATTTTGGGGCTTCACCATGTTTAATTGAAATGTACAGCTGTGTGTCATCCGCATAGCAGTGAAAGTTAACATTATGTTTTCGAATAACATCCCCAAGAGGTAAAATATATAGTGAAAACAATAGTGGTCCTAAAACGGAACCTTGAGGAACACCGAAATTTACAGTTGATTTGTCAGAGGACAGACCATTCACAGAGACAAACTGATATCTTTCCGACAGATAAGATCTAAACCAGGCCAGAACTTGTCCGTGTAGACCAATTTGGGTTTCCAATCTCTCCAAAAGAATGTGGTGATCGATGGTATCAAAAGCAGCACTAAGGTCTAGGAGCACGAGGACAGATGCAGAGCCTCGGTCCGATGCCATTAAAATGTAATTTACCACCTTCACAAGTGCCGTCTCAGTGCTATGATGGGGTCTAAAACCAGACTGAAGCATTTCGTATACATTGTTTGTCTTCAGGAAGGCAGTGAGTTGTTGCGCAACAGCCTTTTCTAAAATTTTTGAGAGGAATGGAAGATTCGATATAGGCCGATAGTTTTTTATATTTTCTGGGTCAAGGTTTGGCTTTTTCAAGAGAGGCTTTATTACTGCCACTTTTAGTGAGTTTGGTACACATCCGGTGGATAGAGAGCCGTTTATTATGTTCAACATAGGAGGGCCAAGCACAGGAAGCAGCTCTTTCAGTAGTTTAGTTGGAATAGGGTCCAGTATGCAGCTTGAAGGTTTAGAGGCCATGATTATTTTCATCATTGTGTCAAGAGATATAGTACTAAAACACTTGAGTGTCTCTCTTGATCCTAGGTCCTGGCAGAGTTGTGCAGACTCAGGACAACTGAGCTTTGAAGGAATACGCAGATTTAAGGAAGAGTCCGTAATTTGCTTTCTAATAATCATAATCTTTTCCTCAAAGAAGTTCATGAATTTATCACTGCTAAAGTGAAAGTCATCCTCTCTTGGGGAATGCTGCTTTTTAGTTAGCTTTGCGACAGTATCAAAAAGGAATTTCGGATTGTTCTTATTTTCCTCAATTAAGTTAGAAAAATAGGATGATCGAGCAGCAGTAAGGGCTCTTCGGTACTGCACAGTACTGTCTTTCCAAGCTAGTCGGAAGACTTCCAGTTTGGTGTGGCGCCATTTCCGTTCCAATTTTCTGGAAGCTTGCTTCAGAGCTCGGGTATTTTCTGTGTACCAGGGAGCTAGTTTCTTATGAGAAATGTTTTTAGTTTTTAGGGGTGCAACTGCATCTAGGGTATTGCGCAAGGTTAAGTTGAGTTCCTCAGTTAGGTGGTTAACTGATTTTTGTCCTCTGGCGTCCTTGGGTAGACAGAGGGAATCTGGAAGGACATCAAGGAATCTTTGTGTTGTCTGTGAATTTATAGCACGACTTTTGATGATCCTTGGTTGGGGTCTGAGCAGATTATTTGTTGCAATTGCAAACGTAATAAAATGGTGGTCCGATAGTCCAGGATTATGAGGAAAAACATTAAGATCCACAACATTTATTCCATGGGACAAAACTAGGTCCAGCGTATGACTGTGACAGTGAGTGGGTCCAGAGACATGTTGGACAAAACCCACTGAGTCGATGATGGCTCCGAAAGCCTTTTGGAGTGGGTCTGTGGACTTTTCCATGTGAATATTAAAATCACCAAAGATTAGAATATTATCCGCTATGACTACAAGGTCCGATAGGAATTCAGGGAACTCAGTGAGGAACGCTGTATATGGCCCAGGAGGCCTGTAAACAGTAGCTATAAAAAGTGATTGAGTAGGCTGCATAGATTTCATGACTAGAAGCTCAAAAGACGAAAACGTCATTTTTTTTTTTGTAAATTGAAATTTGCTATCGTAAATGTTAGCAACACCTCCGCCTTTGCGGGATGCACGGGGGATATGGTCACTAGTGTAGCCAGGAGGTGAGGCCTCATTTAACACAGTAAATTCATCAGGCTTAAGCCATGTTTCAGTCAGGCCAATCACATCAAGATTATGATCAGTGATTAGTTCATTGACTATAATTGCCTTTGAAGTAAGGGATCTAACATTAAGTAGCCCTATTTTGAGATGTGATATGTATATGCTGGTACGTTACCTTGTTATATCAGTAGGTTAGGTATATGCTGGTACGTTATATCAGTAGGTTAGGTATATGCTGGTACGTTATATCAGTAGGTTAGGTATATGCTGGTACGTTATATCAGTAGGTTAGGTATATGCTGGTACGTTATATCAGTAGGTTAGGTATATGCTGGTACGTTATATCAGTAGGTTAGGTATATGCTGGTACGTTATATCAGTAGGTTAGGTATATGCTGGTACGTTATATCAGTAGGTTAGGTATATGCTGGTACATTACCTTGTTATATCAGTAGGTTAGGTATATGCTGGTACGTTATATCAGTAGGTTAGGTATATGCTGGTATGTTATATCAGTAGGTTAGGTATATGCTGGTACGTTATATCAGTAGGTTAGGTATATGCTGGTACATTACCTTGTTATATCAGTAGGTTTGGTATATGCTGGTACATTACCTTGTTATATCAGTAGGTTTGGTATATGCTGGTACATTACCTTGTTATATCAGTAGGTTAGGTATATGCTGGTATGTTATATCAGTAGGTTAGGTATATGCTGGTACGTTATATCAGTAGGTTAGGTATATCCTGGTACGTTATATCAGTAGTTTAGGTATATGCTGGTACATTACCTTGTTATATCAGTAGCTTAGGTATATGCTGGTACGTTATATCTGTAGTTACTATGTTGGTGTGTTACTATGCTGGTGTGTTATTATGCTGGTGTGTTGCTATGCTGGTGTGTTACTATGCTGGTATGTTACTATGCTGGTGTGTTACTATGCTGGTGTGTTACTATGCTGGTGTGTTACTATGCTGGTGTGTTACTATGCTGGTGTGTTACTATGCTGGTTGGGGACTATGCTGGTGTGTTACTATGCTGGTGTGTTACTATGCTGGTTGGGGACTATGCTGGTGTGTTACTATGCTGGTGTGTTACTATGCTGGTTGGGGACTATGCTGGTGTGTTACTATGCTGGTGTGTTGCTATGCTGGTGTGTTACTATGCTGGTGTGTTACTATGCTGGTATGTTACTATGCTGGTATGTTACTATGCTGGTGTGTTACTATGCTGGTGTGTTACTATGCTGGTATGTTACTATGCTGGTATGTTACTATGCGGATGTGTTACTATGCTGGTTGGTTACTATGCTGGTATGTTACTATGCTGGTGTGTTACTATGCTGGTATGTTACTATGCTGGTATGTTACTATGCTGGTGTGTTACTATGCTGGTTGGTTACTATGCTGGTGTGTTACTATGCTGGTGTGTTACTATGCGGATGTGTTACTATGCTGGTTGGTTACTATGCTGGTATGTTACTATGCTGGTGTGTTACTATGCTGGTTGGGGACTATGCTGGTGTGTTACTATGCTGGTTGGGGACTATGCTGGTGTGTTACTATGCTGGTATGTTACTATGCTGGTGTGTTACTATGCTGGTGTGTTACTATGCTGGTATGTTACTATGCTGGTGTGTTACTATGCTGGTTGGTTACTATGCTGGTGTGTTACTATGCTGGTGTGTTACTATGCGGATGTGTTACTATGCTGGTTGGTTACTATGCTGGTATGTTACTATGCGGATGTGTTACTATGCTGGTTGGTTACTATGCTGGTATGTTACTATGCTGGTTGGGGACTATGCTGGTGTGTTACTATGCTGGTGTGTTACTATGCTGGTTGGGGACTATGCTGGTGTGTTACTATGCTGGTGTGTTACTATGCTGGTTGGGGACTATGCTGGTGTGTTACTATGCTGGTGTGTTACTATGCTGGTTGGGGACTATGCTGGTGTGTTACTATGCTGGTGTGTTGCTATGCTGGTGTGTTACTATGCTGGTGTGTTACTATGCTGGTATGTTACTATGCTGGTATGTTACTATGCTGGTGTGTTACTATGCTGGTGTGTTACTATGCTGGTATGTTACTATGCTGGTATGTTACTATGCGGATGTGTTACTATGCTGGTTGGTTACTATGCTGGTATGTTACTATGCTGGTGTGTTACTATGCTGGTGTGTTACTATGCTGGTGTGTTACTATGCTGGTGTGTTACTATGCTGGTATGTTACTATGCTGGTGTGTTACTATAATATTGTGTTACTATGCTGGTGTGTTACTATGCTGGTGTGTTACTATGCTGGTGTGTTACTATGCTGGTGTGTTACTATGCTGGTGTGTTACTATGCTGGTGTGTTACTATGCTGGTGTGTTACTATGCTGGTGTGTTACTATGCTGGTGTTACTATGCTGGTATGTTACTATGCTGGTATGTTACTATGCTGGTTGGTTACTATGCTGGTGTGTTACTATGCTGGTATGTTACTATGCTGGTGTGTTACTATGCTGGTGTGTTACTATGCTGGTGTGTTACTATGCTGGTATGTTACTATGCTGGTGTGTTACTATGCTGGTGTGTTACTATGCTGGTATGTTACTATGCTGGTGTGTTACTATGCTGGTATGTTACTATGCCGGTGTGTTACTATGCCGGTGTGTTACTATGCCGGTGTGTTACTATGCCGGTGTGTTACTATGCTGGTATGTTACTATGCTGGTATGTTACTATGCTGGTTGGTTACTATGCTGGTGTGTTACTATGCCGGTGTGTTACTATGCTGGTATGTTACTATGCTGGTGTGTTACTATGCTGGTATGTTACTATGCTGGTATGTTACTATGCTGGTGTGTTACTATGCTGGTGTGTTACTATGCTGGTATGTTACTATGCTGGTATGTTACTATGCGGATGTGTTACTATGCTGGTTGGTTACTATGCTGGTATGTTACTATGCTGGTGTGTTACTATGCTGGTGTGTTACTATGCTGGTATGTTACTATGCTGGTGTGTTACTATGCTGGTTGGTTACTATGCTGGTGTGTTACTATGCTGGTGTGTTACTATGCGGATGTGTTACTATGCTGGTTGGTTACTATGCTGGTATGTTACTATGCTGGTGTGTTACTATGCTGGTTGGGGACTATGCTGGTGTGTTACTATGCTGGTTGGGGACTATGCTGGTGTGTTACTATGCTGGTATGTTACTATGCTGGTGTGTTACTATGCTGGTGTGTTACTATGCTGGTATGTTACTATGCTGGTGTGTTACTATGCTGGTTGGTTACTATGCTGGTGTGTTACTATGCTGGTGTGTTACTATGCGGATGTGTTACTATGCTGGTTGGTTACTATGCTGGTATGTTACTATGCGGATGTGTTACTATGCTGGTTGGTTACTATGCTGGTATGTTACTATGCTGGTGTGTTACTATGCTGGTTGGGGACTATGCTGGTGTGTTACTATGCTGGTGTGTTACTATGCTGGTTGGGGACTATGCTGGTGTGTTACTATGCTGGTGTGTTACTATGCTGGTTGGGGACTATGCTGGTGTGTTACTATGCTGGTTGGGGACTATGCTGGTGTGTTACTATGCTGGTGTGTTGCTATGCTGGTGTGTTACTATGCTGGTGTGTTACTATGCTGGTATGTTACTATGCTGGTATGTTACTATGCTGGTGTGTTACTATGCTGGTGTGTTACTATGCTGGTATGTTACTATGCTGGTATGTTACTATGCGGATGTGTTACTATGCTGGTTGGTTACTATGCTGGTATGTTACTATGCTGGTGTGTTACTATGCTGGTGTTACTCTGCTGGTGTGTTACTATGCTGGTGTGTTACTATGCTGGTATGTTACTATGCTGATGTGTTACTATAATATTGTGTTACTATGCTGGTGTGTTACTATGCTGGTGTGTTACTATGCTGGTGTGTTACTATGCTGGTGTGTTACTATGCTGGTGTGTTACTATGCTGGTGTGTTACTATGCTGGTGTGTTACTATGCTGGTGTTACTATGCTGGTATGTTACTATGCTGGTATGTTACTATGCTGGTTGGTTACTATGCTGGTGTGTTACTATGCTGGTATGTTACTATGCTGGTGTGTTACTATGCTGGTGTGTTACTATGCTGGTGTGTTACTATGCTGGTATGTTACTATGCTGGTGTGTTACTATGCTGGTGTGTTACTATGCTGGTATGTTACTATGCTGGTGTGTTACTATGCTGGTATGTTACTATGCCGGTGTGTTACTATGCCGGTGTGTTACTATGCCGGTGTGTTACTATGCTGGTATGTTACTATGCTGGTATGTTACTATGCTGGTTGGTTACTATGCTGGTGTGTTACTATGCCGGTGTGTTACTATGCTGGTATGTTACTATGCCGGTGTGTTACTATGCTGGTGTGTTACTTTAGTATTAACTAATAAAATCCTTTATTTGACCAGCTTGTCCCATTGAGATCAAAATACCTATTTTTCAAGGAAGGCCTGGTCACAATACACTGTGCTAGACAATACTGTGTTATTCTGTTTCCACACAGAGATAAACGCAGCATCCTAATGCAGCATCCTAATGCAGCATCCTAATGCAGCATCCTGATGCAGAATCCAAATGCAGCATCCTAATGCAGCATCCTAATGCAGCATCCTAATGCAGCATCCTGATGCAGAATACAAATGTAGCATCCTGATGCAGCATCTTGATGCAGCATCCCGATGCAGCATCCTAATGCAGCATCCTGATGCAGCATCCTAATGCAGCATCCTAATGCAGCATCCTAATGCAGCATCCTGATGCAGCATCCTGATGCAGCATCCTAATGCAGCATCCTGATGCAGCATCCTTACTGACTGGATGGGTTTATCAAATTGGAACGATGGGTTTTCTAGTTTTCTGCGGTGTGCCTGTCCTCAGACCTCAGTCCCCTGCTACCTGGTGAAGCCAGGTCCCTTCTCAAAGAGCAACAACTCTCTCCCCCCTCCTCCCCCCTCCACACACCACTCTATCTTTAGCCCGGGCCCAAACCCCAAAACAAGTTTACAAACATTAATTGACTCTGGCCGTAGCCTGTATGTTAACCTTATTCATCTTGGCCAGTCTATAGGTTCAGTGTACACGCAGGGCTCTCTGTGGAGAACTAAAGCTTCTTTATGGTGACTGGCTGAAGAGAAACCACAGCCAGATGACCACGACTGCTACACTGCATTCTTTCACTGGGCCAAGATCTGCTCGTGGAGCTGCACCACGGGGCCTAGGCCTGCTCATGGAGCTGCACCACAGGGCCTAGGACTGCTCACAGAGCTGCACCAGTCCTACGCACAGAGCTTTGGTCTGGGAGAATCAGAGCTGCACTACAGGGTCTAGTCCTGCTCATGGAGCTGCACCACAGGGCCTAGGCCTGCTCATAGAGCTGCACCACAGGGCCTAGGCCTGCTCACGGAGCTGCACCACAGGGCCTAGGCCTGCTCACGGAGCTGCACTAATCCTGCACACAGAGCTTTGGTCTGGGAGAATCAGAGCTGCACCAGAAGGTCTAGGCCTGCTCCCATTGATTTGATATGGTATGTTTTCTCGCTAAATGATAAATGTGTGTCTTTGTTTTCCCTTCAGGTCGATCAGGGCGGTGACCTCTTCAGAAAACACTGTGATAGTCGCTGTAGTAAAAAGGTATGTTTCCCTCCGCTCCCTCCTCTCTTTATGTCCTGATAGTCTCCATCTATATACCAGGCACTATGATCATAGTCTCCATCTATATACCAGTCACTATGATCATAGTCTCCATCTATATACCAGTCACTATGATCATAGTCTCCATCTATATACCAGTCACTATGATCATAGTCTCCATCTATATACCAGTCACTATGATCATAGTCTCCATCTATATACCAGTCACTATGAGTGTAGTCTCCATCTATATACCAGTCACTATGATCATAGTCTCATCTATATACCAGTCACTATGATCATAGTCTCATCTATATACCAGCCACTATGATCATAGTCTCCATCTATATACCAGTCACTATGATCATAGTCTCATCTATATACCAGCCACTATGATCATAGTCTCCATCTATATACCAGTCACTATGATCATAGTCTCATCTATATACCAGTCACTATGATCATAGTCTCCATCTATATACCAGTCACTATGAGTGTAGTCTCCATCTATATACCAGTCACTATGATCATAGTCTCATCTATATACCAGTCACTATGATCATAGTCTCATCTATATACCAGTCACTATGATCATAGTCTCCATCTATATACCAGTCACTATGATCATAGTCTCCATCTATATACCAGTCACTATGATCATAGTCTCATCTATATACCAGTCACTATGATCATAGTCTCATCTATATACCAGCCACTATGATCATAGTCTCCATCTATATACCAGTCACTATGATCATAGTCTCATCTATATACCAGTCACTATGATCATAGTCTCCATCTATATACCAGTCACTATGATCATAGTCTCCATCTATATACCAGTCACTATGATCATAGTCTCATCTATATACCAGTCACTATGATCATAGTCTCATCTATATACCAGTCACTATGATCATAGTCTCCATCTATATACCAGTCACTATGATCATAGTCTCATCTATATACCAGTCACTATGATCATAGTCTCCATCTATATACCAGTCACTATGATCATAGTCTCCATCTATATACCAGTCACTATGATCATAGTCTCATCTATATACCAGTCACTATGATCATAGTCTCATCTATATACCAGTCACTATGATCATAGTCTCCATCTATATACCAGTCACTATGATCATAGTCTCCATCTATATACCAGTCACTATAATCATAGTCTCATCTATATACCAGTCACTATGATCATAGTCTCATCTATATACCAGTCACTATGATCATAGTCTCATCTATGTACCAGTCACTATGATCATAGTCTCCATCTATATACCAGTCACTATGATCATAGTCTCCATCTATATACCAGTCACTATGATCATAGTCTCCATCTATATACCAGTCACTATGATCATAGTCTCCATCTATATACCAGTCACTATGATCATAGTCTCCATCTATATACCAGTCACTATGAGTGTAGTCTCCATCTATATACCAGCCACTATGATCATAGTCTCCATCTATATACCAGTCACTATGATCATAGTCTCCATCTATATACCAGTCACTATGATCATAGTCTCCATCTATATACCAGTCACTATGATCATAGTCTCCATCCATAGTCTCATCTATATACCAGTCACTATGATCATAGTCTCCATCCATAGTCTCATCTATATACCAGTCACTGTGATCATAGTCTCCATCTATATACCAGTCACTATGATCATAGTCTCATCTATATACCAGTCACTGTGATCATAGTCTCCATCTATATACCAGTCACTATGATCATAGTCTCATCTATATACCAGTCACTATGATCATAGTCTCATCTATATACCAGTCACTATGATCATAGTCTCCATCTATATACCAGTCACTATGATCATAGTCTCATCTATATACCAGTCACTATGATCATAGTCTCCATCCATAGTCTCCATCTATATACCAGTCACTATGATCATAGTCTCCATCTATATACCAGTCACTATGATCATAGTCTCATCTATATACCAGTCACTATGATCATAGTCTCCATCTATATACCAGTCACTATGATCATAGTCTCCATCTATATACCAGTCACTATGATCATAGTCTCATCTATATACCAGTCACTATGATCATAGTCTCCATCTATATACCAGCCACTATGATCATAGTCTCATCTATATACCAGTCACTATGATCATAGTCTCCATCTATATACCAGTCACTATGAGTGTAGTCTCCAACTATATACCAGTCACTATGATTGTAGTCTCCATCTATATACCAGTCACTATGAGTGTAGTCTCCATCTATATACCAGTCACTATGAGTGTAGTCTCCATCGATATACCAGTCACTATGAGTGTAGTCTCCATCTATATACCAGTCACTATGAGTGTAGTCTCATCTATATACCAGTCAGTATTGATCAGTTCAGAGAGTTGTCTGGAACGTGTCATATTTTATCTGTCCACACAGAACTTTTGTTCTAGAGAAGTTTTATTGATACATTTTTATCTGAATGGTTTTGTTGATCTTTTTGGTGTTTGCTGTTGTAGGCCGGACAGGGAGGAGGCCTCGGTGATGCCCCTTATCAAATCTGGCTTTAACAGGGTGAGTGAAACACACACACACAGTCACCCCCCCCCCCCCCCACCACACACACAGTCATCCCCCCCACCACACACAGTCACCCCCCCACCACACACACAGTCACCCCCCCCCCCACCACACACACAGTCATCCCCCCCACCACACACACAGTCATCCACCCCACCACACACACAGTCATCCCCTCTACCACACACAGTCATCCCCCCACCACACACAGTCATCCCCCCCACCACACACAGTCATCCCCCCCACCACACACAGTCACCCCCCCACCACACACAGTCACCCCCCCCCACCACACACAGTCATCCCCCCACCACACACAGTCATCCCCCCACCACACACAGTCACCCCCCCACACACAGTCATCCCCCCACCACACACACAGTCATCCCCCACCACACACAGTCATCCCCCCACCACACACAGTCATCCCCCCACCACACACAGTCACCCCCCCACACACAGTCATCCCCCACCACACACAGTCATCCCCCCACCACACACAGTCACCCCCCCACCACACACAGTCATCCCCCCACCACACACAGTCATCCCCCCCACCACACACACAGTCATCCCCCCCACCACACACAGTCATCCCCCCCAACACACACAGTCATCCCCCCCACCACACACAGTCAC
>NC_143047.1:43207500-43217500 GCF_057628025.1 Oncorhynchus mykiss
CTCTTGCTAAGTTGTTGTCTTTAGGTCTCTCTGTATGTAGTGTTGTGTTGTCTGTCTTGTTGTGATGTGTGTTTTGTCCTATATTTATATTGTATTTATGTTTAATCCCAGGACCTCGTCCACGCAGGAGGCCTTTTGCCTTTTGGTAGGCCGTCATTGTAAATAAGTATTTGTTCTTAGCTGACTTGCCTAGTTAAATAAAGGTTCAATAAAAAGAAATAAATCCACTCAATGCTGGCCCCAAATCCTGTAATAATGGTGGAGTGTGATTAAAAATGAGAGATTAAAAATGTAGAATGTTCTTTCTACAGCTATGTACTGTACACATGTCTAAATGTAGCTCCTGTTCTACATTCAGAGGTGCATTTCAACTATCTCCCTCCCTCCCTATCTCTCCCTCCCTCCCTATCTCTCCCTCCCTCCCTATCTCTCCCTCCCTCCCTCCCTATCTCTCTTCCCTCCCTCCCTATCTATCCCTGTCTCCCTCACTATCTCCCTCCCTCCCCTACTCACTCTTCTCCCTCCCCCATCTCCCTCCTCCCCCTCTCCATCCCTGCTCCCCCTCCCCCTCCCTCTCTTTCCTAGGGCGTGTAATGCTATCTTCACAGCATTGGAGCAGAGTCAGGAGGCCATAGAGATCACCAATGAGGATCAAGTCATTCAGGTGGGTTTTCATTAGTTTCCATTAGTTTTACTAAAGAATGGTCTGTTGTTTATTCTCAACCAAACAGTCTACAGATGGAAGCACTAAGGTAGGGGTGGGGGAACGTTTTGGCTCGAGGGCCACATTGGGATTTTCAATTTGCAGGGTCAGAAAAAGGGCAGCTACAGACACAGCTACAGACACAGTTAGAGACACAGCCACAGCTACAGGCACAGCCACAGACACCGCAGCAGACACAGCAACAGACACAGCAACAGACACAGCTACAGCCACATCTAGAGACACAGCAACAGACACCGGAGCAGACACAGCAACAGACACAGCAACAGCTAGAGACATGGCTACAGACACGGCTACAGACAGAGACACAGCTACAGCTAGAGAGACAGCTACAGACAGAGCTAGAGACACAGCTACAGACAGAGCTACAGCTAGAGAGACAGCTACAGACAGAGAGACAGCTACAGACAGAGAGACAGCTAGAGAGACAGCTAGAGACACAGCTACAGCTAGAGAGACAGCTAGAGACAGCAGCAGACACAGCAACAGACACAGCAACAGACACAGCTACAGCCACAGCTAGAGACACAGCAACAGACACCGGAGCAGACACAGCAACAGACACAGCAACAGCTAGAGACATGGCTACAGACACGGCTACAGACAGAGACACAGCTACAGCTAGAGAGACAGCTACAGACAGAGCTAGAGACACAGCTACAGACAGAGCTACAGCTAGAGAGACAGCTACAGACAGAGAGACAGCTACAGACAGAGAGACAGCTAGAGACACAGCTACAGCTAGAGAGACAGCTAGAGACACAGCTACAGCTAGAGAGACAGCTAGAGACACAGCTACAGCTAGAGAGACAGCTACAGACAGACACAGCTACAGCTAGAGACACAGCTACAGACAGAGACACAGCTAGAGACACAGCTACAGCTAGAGAGACAGCTAGAGACAGAGACACAGCTAGAGACACAGCTAGAGACACAGCTACAGACAGAGAGACAGCTACAGACAGAGACACAGCTAGAGACACAGCTACAGCTAGAGAGACAGCTACAGCTAGAGAGACGGCTAGAGACACAGCTACAGCTAGAGACACAGCTAGAGACACAGCTACAGCTAGAGAGACAGCTAGACACAGCTACAGCTAGAGAGACAGCTACATCTAGAGACACAGCTACAGACAGAGAGACAGCTACATCTAGAGACACAGCGACAGCTAGAGACACAGCTACAGCTAGAGACAGAGCGACAGCTAGAGAGACAGCTACATCTAGAGAGACAGCTACAGACAGAGAGACAGCTACAGCTAGAGACACAGCTACAGCTAGAGACACAGCTACAGCTAGAGACACAGCTACAGACAGACACAACTACAGACAGACACAGCTACAGCTAGAGAATACACAGCTACAGACAGAGACACAGCTACAGACAGAGACACAGCTACAGCTAGAGAGACAGCTACAGACAGAGCTAGAGACACAGCTACAGACAGAGACACAGCTAGAGAGACAGCTAGAGACACAGCTACAGCTAGAGAGACAGCTACATCTAGAGACACATCTAGAGACACAGCTACAGCTAGAGAGACAGCTACAGCTAGAGAGACGGCTAGAGACACAGCTACAGCTAGAGACACAGCTAGAGACACAGCTACAGCTAGAGAGACAGCTAGACACAGCTACAGCTAGAGAGACAGCTACATCTAGAGACACAGCTACAGACAGAGAGACAGCTACATCTAGAGACACAGCGACAGCTAGAGACACAGCTACAGCTACAGACAGAGAGACAGCTAGAGACACAGCTACAGCTAGAGAGACAGCTAGAGACACAGCTACAGCTAGAGAGACAGCTAGAGACAGAGACACAGCTACAGCTAGAGAGACAGCTACAGACAGAGCTAGAGACACAGCTACAGACAGAGACACATATAGAGAGACAGCTACATCTAGAGACACAGCTACAGCTAGAGAGACAGCTACAGACAGACACAGCTACAGCTAGAGACACAGCTACAGACAGAGACACAGCTAGAGACACAGCTACAGCTAGAGAGACAGCTAGAGACAGAGACACAGCTACAGCTAGAGAGACAGCTACAGACAGAGCTAGAGACACAGCTACAGACAGAGACACATATAGAGAGACAGCTACAGACAGAGACAGCTACAGACAGACACAGCTACAGCTAGAGACACAGCTACAGACAGAGACACAGCTACAGCTAGAGAGACAGCTACAGACAGAGCTAGAGACACAGCTACAGACAGAGACACAGCTAGAGAGACAGCTAGAGACACAGCTACAGACAGAGACACAGCTAGAGAGACAGCTAGAGACACAGCTAGAGACACAGCTACATCTAGAGAGACAGCTACAGACAGAGACACAGCTAGAGACACAGCTAGAGACACAGCTACAGCTAGAGAGACAGCTACAGACAGAGACACAGCTAGAGACAGCTACATCTAGAGAGACAGCTACAGACAGAGACACAGCTAGAGACACAGCTAGAGACACAGCTACAGACACAGCTACAGACAGAGAGACAGCTACAGACAGAGACACAGCTAGAGACACAGCTACAGCTAGAGAGACAGCTACAGCTAGAGAGACGGCTAGAGACACAGCTACAGCTAGAGAGACAGCTAGACACAGCTACAGCTAGAGAGACAGCTACATCTAGAGACACAGCTACAGACAGAGAGACAGCTACATCTAGAGACACAGCGACAGCTAGAGACACAGCTACAGCTAGAGACAGAGCGACAGCTAGAGAGACAGCTACATCTAGAGAGACAGCTACAGACAGAAAGACAGCTACAGCTAGAGACACAGCTACAGCTAGAGACACAGCTACAGCTAGAGACACAGCTACAGACAGACACAGCTACAGACAGACACAGCTACAGCTAGAGACACAGCTACAGACAGAGACACAGCTACAGACAGAGACACAGCTACAGCTAGAGAGACAGCTACAGACAGAGCTAGAGACACAGCTACAGACAGAGACACAGCTAGAGAGACAGCTAGAGACACAGCTACAGCTAGAGAGACAGCTACATCTAGAGACACATCTAGAGACACAGCTACAGCTAGAGAGACAGCTACAGCTAGAGAGACGGCTAGAGACACAGCTACAGCTAGAGACACAGCTAGAGACACAGCTACAGCTAGAGAGACAGCTAGACACAGCTACAGCTAGAGAGACAGCTACATCTAGAGACCCAGCTACAGACAGAGAGACAGCTACATCTAGAGACACAGCGACAGCTAGAGACACAGCTCCAGCTAGAGACAGAGCGACAGCTAGAGAGACAGCTACATCTAGAGAGACAGCTACAGACAGAGAGACAGCTACAGCTAGAGACACAGCTACAGCTAGAGACACAGCTACAGCTAGAGACACAGCTACAGAGAGACACAGCTACAGACAGACACAGCTACAGCTAGAGACACAGCTACAGACAGAGACACAGCTACAGACAGAGACACAGCTACAGCTAGAGAGACAGCTACAGACAGAGCTAGAGACACAGCTACAGACAGAGACACAGCTAGAGAGACAGCTAGAGACACAGCTACAGCTAGAGAGACAGCTACATCTAGAGACACATCTAGAGACACAGCTACAACTAGAGAGACAGCTACAGCTAGAGAGACGGCTAGAGACACAGCTACAGCTAGAGACACAGCTAGAGACACAGCTACAGCTAGAGAGACAGCTAGACACAGCTACAGCTAGAGAGACAGCTACATCTAGAGACACAGCTACAGACAGAGAGACAGCTACATCTAGAGACACAGCTACAGCTAGAGACACAGCAACAGCTAGAGACAGAGCGACAGCAAGAGAGACAGCTACATCTAGAGAGACAGCTACAGACAGAGAGACAGCTACAGCTAGAGACACAGCTACAGCTAGAGACACAGCTACAGACAGACACAGCTACAGACAGACACAGCTACAGCTAGAGACACAGCTACAGACAGAGACACAGCTACAGACAGAGACACAGCTACAGCTAGAGAGACAGCTACAGACAGATCTAGAGACACAGCTACAGACAGAGACACAGCTAGAGAGACAGCTAGATACACAGCTACAGCTAGAGAGACAGCTACATCTAGAGACACATATACAGCTACATCTAGAGACACAGCTACAGCTAGAGACACAGCTACAGCTAGAGACACAGCTACAGCTAGAGACACAGCTACAGACAGACACAGCTACAGACAGACACAGCTACAGCTAGAGACACAGCTACAGACAGAGACACAGCTACAGACAGAGACACAGCTACAGCTAGAGAGACAGCTACAGACAGAGCTAGAGACACAGCTACAGACAGAGACACAGCTAGAGAGACAGCTAGATACACAGCTACAGCTAGAGAGACAGCTACATCTAGAGACACATAGACAGCTACATCTAGAGACACAGCTACAGCTAGAGACACAGCTACAGCTAGAGACAGAGAGACAGCTAGAGCGACAGCTACATCTAGAGACACAGCTACAGACAGAGAGACAGCTACAGCTAGAGACACAGCTACAGCTAGAGAGACAGCTACAGACAGAGAGACAGCTACAGACAGAGAGACAGCTACATCTAGAGACACAGCTACAGCTAGAGACACAGCTACAGCTAGAGACACAGCTACAGCTAGAGACACAGCTAGAGACACAGCTAGAGACACAGCTACAACTAGAGACACAGCTAGAGAGACAGCTAGAGACAGAGACATAGCTAGAGAGGCAGCTACAGCTAGAGACACAGCTAGAGACACAGCTAGAGACACAGCTACAGCTAGAGAGATAGCTAGAGACAGAGAGACAGCTACAGACAGAGAGACAGCTACAGACAGAGAGACAGCTACAGACAGAGACACAGCTAGAGACACAGCTACAGCTAGAGACACAGCTAGAGACACAGCTACAACTAGAGACACAGCTAGAGAGACAGCTAGAGACAGAGAGACAGGTAGAGAGACAACTACAGCTAGAGACATAGCTAGAGACACAGCTAGAGACACAGCTACAGCTAGAGAGATAGCTAGAGACAGAGAGACAGCTACAGACAGAGAGACAGCTACAGACAGAGAGACAGCTACAGACAGAGACACAGCTAGAGACACAGCTACAGCTAGAGACACAGCTAGAGACACAGCTACAGCTAGAGACACAGCTACAGCTAGAGACACAGCTACAGCTAGAGAGACAGCTACAGACAGCGCTAGAGACACAGCTAGAGAGACAGCTACAGACAGAGCTACAGACACCGCTACAGACACAGAGCATCTCCAGCAGTGTTATCATGTTCTCTGTCTGTCTGTCTGTCTGTCTGTCTGTCTGTCTGTCTCTGTCTGTCTGTCTGTCTGGACTGTGTGATGCTGTTGTGAAGAGCAATGCTAGCTGAGCTAAGCTAATTTCGCAGGACTGTGTGTGATGCTGTTGTGAAGAGCTATGCTAGCTGAGCTAAGCTAACCTCACAGGACTGTGTGTGATGCTAGTGTGAAGAGCTATGCTAGCTGAGCTAAGCTAACCTCACAGGACTGTGTGTGATGCTAGTGTGAAGAACTATGCTAGCTGAGCTAAGCTAACTCCACAGGACTGTGTGTGATGCTAGTGTATAGAGCTATGCTAGCTGAGCTAAGCTAACTTCGCAGGACTGTGTGTGATGCTAGTGTGAAGGGCTATGCTAGCTGAGCTAAGCTAACCTAACCTCACAGGACTGTGTGTGATGCTAGTGTTGTTAGACTTACAGAAAATCTCTAATGATGCCTGATTCTCAGTTTTTTTATGTATCTCCCCCCCTTCCCGTCTCCCCCCTTCTCTCCCCCTCTCCCCCGTCTCTCCCCCTTCTCTCCCCCATCTCTCCCCCTCTCTCCCCCCCCGTCTCTCCCCCTCTCCCCCATCTCTCCCCCTCTCTCTTCCCCCATCTCTCCCCCTCTCTCTCCCCCGTCTCTCCCCCGTCTCTCCCCCTTCTCTCCCCCATCTCTCCCCCTCTCTCTTCCCCCATCTCTCCCCCTCTCTCTCCCCCGTCTCTCCCCCTTCTCTCCCCCATCTCTCCCCCTCTCTCTCCCCCCGTCTCTCCCCCGTCTCTCCCCCGTCTCTCCCCCTTCTCTCCCCCATCTCTCCCCCTCTCCCCCCGTCTCTCCCCCTCTCTCTCCCCACATCTCTCTCCCCCGTCTCTCCCCCTTCTCTCCTCCCATCTCTCCCCCTTCTCTCCTCCCGTCTCTCCCCCCGTCTCTCCCCCTCTCTCTCCCCACGTCTCTCCCCATATCTCTCCCCCGTCTCTCCCCCTCTCTCTCCCCCATCTCCCCCCTCTCTCTCCCCGTCTCCCCCCGTCTCCCTCGTCTCTCCCCCTGTCTCCCTCGTCTCTCCCCGTCTCCCCCCGTCTCCCTCCGTCTCTCTCGTCTCTCCCCCCGTCTCCCTCGTCTCTCCCCCCGTCTCCCTCCGTCTCTCCCCATCTCCCCCCCTCTCCCCTCTCTCCCTGTCTCTCCCCCTGCCTCCCTCGTCCCTCCCTCTGTCTCCCCCCGTCTTCCCCCTCTCTCCCTGTCTCTCCCCGTCTCCCTCTGTCTCTCCCCGTCCCCCCCTCTCCCTGTCTCTTCCCGTCTCCCCCCTCTCTCCCCATCTCCCCCCGTCTCCCCCCCTCTCTTCCCGTCTCCCCCTCTCCCCCTGTCTCTCCCCCTCTCTCTCCCCACGTCTCTCTCCCCCCGTCTCTCCCCCTTCTCTCCCCCCGTCTCTCTCCCTCTCCTCCCATCTCTCCCCCCGTCTCTCCCTCTCTCTCCCCACGTCTCCCCCCCTCTCTCCCCGTCTCCCCCCCTCTCTCCCTGTCTCCCTCCCTCTCTCCCTGTCTCCCCCCATCTCTCCCCATCTCTCCCCGTCTCCCCCCGTCTCCCTCGTCTCTCCCCGTCTCTCTCCCCGTCTCCCCCCGTCTCCCTCGTCTCTCCCCCCGTCTCTCCCCGTCTCCCCCGTCTCTCCCCCTCTCTCTCCCCTCGTCTCTCCCCCCCTCTCTCCCCGTCTCCCCCCCTCTCTCCCTGTCTCCCCCCATCTATCCCCGTCTCCCCCCGTCTCCCCCCTCTCTCCCCATCTCTCCCCGTCTCCCTCGTCTCTCCCCGTCTCTCTCCCCGTCTCCCCCCGTCTCCCTCGTCTCACCCCCCGTCTCCCCCCGTCTCCCTCGTCTCCCTCCGTCTCCCTCGTCTCTCCCCTGTCTCCCCCCGTCTCCCTCCGTCTCTCCCCATCTCCCCCCTCTCCCCTCTCTCCCCGTCTCCCCCCTCTCTCCCCGTCTCCCCCCCTCTCTCCCCGTCTCTCCCCGTCTCCCCCCTCTCTCCCCGTCTCTCCCTGTCTCCCCCCCTCTCTCCCCGTCTCCCCCCGTCTCTCCCCATCTCCCCCCTCTCTCCCCGTCTCCCCCCGTCTCCCCCCTCTCTCCCCGTCTCCCCCATCTCTCCCCGTCTCCCCCGTCTCCCCCCCTCCCCATCTCTCCCCCCTCCCCCCCTCTCTCCCCGTCTCTCCCCGTCTCCCCCCCCTCTCCCCGTCTCCCCCCATCTCCCCCCCTCTCTCCCCGTCTCCCCCCTCTCTCCCTGTCTCCCCCCATCTCTCCCCATCTCCCCCCGTCTCCCCACCTCTCTCCCCGTCTCCCCCCTCTCTCCCTGTCTCCCCCCGTCTCTCCCCCCTCTCTCCCCATCTCCCCCCATCTCTCCCCGTCTCCTCCCGTCTCCCCCCGTCTCCCCCCCTCTCTCCCCATTGCCCTCCGTCTCCCCCCGTCTCTCCCCCGTCTCTCCCCCTCTCTCTCCCCCATCTCTCCCCCTCTCCCCCCCTCTCTCCCCGTCTCCCCCCCTCTCTCCCTGTCTCCCCCCTCTCTCCCCGTCTCCCCCCCTCTCCCTCCGTCTCCCTCCGTCTCCCCCCGTCTCTCCCCACGTCTCTCTCCCCCCGTCTCTCCCCCTTCTCTCCCCCCGTCTCTCTCCCTCTCCTCCCATCTCTCCCCCCGTCTCTCCCTCTCTCTCCCCACGTCTCCCCCCCTCTCTCCCCGTCTCCCCCCCTCTCTCCCTGTCTCCCTCCCTCTCTCCCTGTCTCCCCCCATCTCTCCCCATCTCTCCCCGTCTCCCCCCGTCTCCCTCGTCTCTCCCCGTCTCTCTCCCCGTCTCCCCCCGTCTCCCTCGTCTCTCCCCCCGTCTCTCCCCGTCTCCCCCGTCTCTCCCCCTCTCTCTCCCCTCGTCTCTCCCCCCCTCTCTCCCCGTCTCCCCCCCTCTCTCCCTGTCTCCCCCATCTATCCCCGTCTCCCCCCGTCTCCCCCCTCTCTCCCCATCTCTCCCCGTCTCCCTCGTCTCTCCCCGTCTCTCTCCCCGTCTCCCCCCGTCTCCCTCGTCTCACCCCCCGTCTCCCCCCGTCTCCCTCGTCTCCCTCCGTCTCCCTCGTCTCTCCCCTGTCTCCCCCCGTCTCCCTCCGTCTCTCCCCATCTCCCCCCTCTCCCCTCTCTCCCCGTCTCCCCCCTCTCTCCCCGTCTCCCCCCCTCTCTCCCCGTCTCTCCCCGTCTCCCCCCTCTCTCCCCGTCTCTCCCTGTCTCCCCCCCTCTCTCCCCGTCTCCCCCCGTCTCTCCCCATCTCCCCCCCTCTCTCCCCGTCTCCCCCCGTCTCCCCCCTCTCTCCCCGTCTCCCCCATCTCTCCCCGTCTCCCCCGTCTCCCCCCCTCCCCATCTCTCCCCCCTCCCCCCCTCTCTCCCCGTCTCTCCCCGTCTCCCCCCCTCTCCCCGTCTCCCCCCATCTCCCCCCTCTCTCCCCGTCTCCCCCCCTCTCTCCCTGTCTCCCCCCATCTCTCCCCATCTCCCCCCGTCTCCCCACCTCTCTCCCCGTCTCCCCCCTCTCTCCCTGTCTCCCCCCGTCTCTCCCCCCTCTCTCCCCATCTCCCCCCATCTCTCCCCGTCTCCTCCCGTCTCCCCCCGTCTCCCCCCCTCTCTCCCCATTGCCCTCCGTCTCCCCCCGTCTCTCCCCCGTCTCTCCCCCTCTCTCTCCCCCATCTCTCCCCCTCTCCCCCCCTCTCTCCCCGTCTCCCCCCCTCTCTCCCTGTCTCCCCCCTCTCTCCCCGTCTCCCCCCCTCTCCCTCCGTCTCCCTCCGTCTCCCCCCGTCTCTCCCCCGTCTCTCCCCCTCTCTCTCCCCCTCTCTCCCCATCTCCCCCCCTCTCTCCCTGTCTCCCCCCCTCTCTCCCCGTCTCCCCCCTCTCTCCCCGTCTCCCCCCCTCTCTCCCTGTCTCCCCCCCTCTCTCCCTGTCTCCCCCCATCTCTCCCCCCATCTCTCCCCGTCTCCCCCCGTCT
>NC_143047.1:43222500-43225000 GCF_057628025.1 Oncorhynchus mykiss
ACAAGGATAGTATAACAAACGTGTGCCTGTGTGTGTGTGACTGTGTGTGTGACTGTGTGTGTGACTGTGTGTGTGACTGTGTGTGTGCGTGTGACTGTGTGTGTGACTGTGTGTGCGTGTGTGCGTGTGTGTGTGCCTGTGTGTGTGTGCCTGTGTGTGTGTGCCTGTGTGTGTGACTGTGTGTGTGACTGTGTGTGTGACTGTGTGTGTGCGTGTGCGTGTGACTGTGTGTGTGTGTGTGTGCCGTGTGTGACTGTGTGTGTGTGTGTGACTGTGCGTGTGGCTGTGTGTGTGACTGTGTGTGTGCGTGTGTGTGTGTGTGTGTGCGTGCGTGCGTGCGTGCGTGCGGGACTGTGTGTGTGTGTGTTCTCCCCTCCCTAGACATTCAGTCCAGTAAGCATAAGGACCGGAGGAAAGGCTCGTTGGACGTCAGATCGACTACGTCTCGAGGGAGTGATGGTGAGAGGAGAGGAGGGAGGGAGGGAGGGGAGAGGAGGGAGGGAGGGATGGTGAGAGGAGATGGAGGGAGGGAGGGAGGGAGGGAGGGAGGGAGGAGGGAGGGAGAGGGAGGGAGGAGAGGAGGGAGGGGATGGTGAGAGGAGAGGAGGGAGAGGGAGGGAGTGATGGTGAGAGGAGAGGAGGGAGGGAGGGAGGAGAGGAGAGGAGAGGAGAGGAGGGAGGGAGGGAGGGAGGGAGGGAGGGAGGGAGAAGAGGGAGGGAGGGAGGAGGAGAGGAGAGGAGGGAGGGAGGGAGGGAGGGAGGGAGGGAGGGAGCGATGGTGAGAGGAGAGGAGGGAGGGAGGGAGGAGAGGGATGGTGAGAGGAGAGAGGGAGGGAGGGAGGGAGCGATGGTGGGAGGAGAGAAGGGAGGGAGGGAGGGATGGTGAGAGGAGAGGAGGGAGGGAGGGAGGGAGCGATGGTGAGAGGAGAGGAGGGAGGGAGGGAGGGAGGGAGGGAGGATGGTGAGGGAGGGAGGGAGGGAGGAGCGATGGTGGGTGAGAGAGAGAGGGAGGGAGGGATGGAGTGTGAGGAGAGGAGGGAGGGAGGGAGGGAGCGATGTGAGAGGAGAGGAGGGAGGGAGGCAGAGGGAGGGAGGAGAGGAGAGGAGGGAGGGAGAGAGGGATGGAGGGAGGGAGGGAGGGAGGGAGGAGAGGAGAGGAGGGAGGGAGGGAGGGAGGGAGGGAGGGAGGGAGCGATGGTGAGAGGAGAGGAGGGAGGGAGGGAGGGAGGGATGGTGGGAGGAGAGAAGGGAGGGAGGGAGGGATGGTGAGAGGAGAGGAGGGAGGGAGGGAGGGAGGGGAGCGATGGTGAGAGGAGAGAGGAGGGAGGGAGGAGGGATGGTGAGAGGAGAGGGAGGGAGGGAGGGAGGAGAGATGGTGGGAGGAGAGAAGGAGAGGGAGGGATGATGGTGAGAGGAGAGGAGGGAGGGAGGGAGGGAGCAATGGTGAGAGGAGGAGGGAGGGAGGGAGAGAGGAGGGAGGGATGGTGAGAGGAGAGGAGAGGAGGGAGGGAGGGATGGTGAGAGGAGGGGAGAGGAGGGAGGGAGGGATGGTGAGAGGAGAGGAGAGGAGAGGAGGGAGGGAGGGATGGTGAGAGGAGGGGAGAGGAGGGAGGGAGGGATGGTGAGAGGAGGGAGGGAGGGAGGGATGGACTGGGACAGAGAGAGAGACTGTGGAACTATTCTAGAGAACAGAGTTACAAATGAACATGATCACTATTATTATTCTACTTGTTTATTGGACACATCTTTGGAGGAACAAGCCAGTGGTGTCTACGGGGTAGTCTTCCTCTCCTCGTCTTCCTCTCCTCGTCTCTCCTCTCCTCGTCTTCCTCTCCTCGTCTTCCTCTCCTCGTCTACCTCTCCTCGTCTTCCTCTCCTCGTCTTCCTCTCCACGTCTTCCTCTCCTCGTCTCTCCTCTCCTCGTCTTCCTCTCCACGTCTTCCTCTCCTCGTCTTCCTCTCCTCGTCTTCCTTTCCTCGTCTCTCCTCTCCTCGTCTTCCTCTCCACGTCTTCCTCTCCTCGTCTTCCTCTCCTTGTCTTCCTCTCCTCGTCTTCCTCTCCTCGTTTTCCTCTCCACGTCTTCCTCTCCTCGTCTTCCTCTCCTCGTCTTCCTCTCCTCGTCTTCCTCTCTTCGTCTTCCTCTCCTCGTCTCTCCTCTCCACGTCTTCCTCTCCACGTCTCTCCTCTCCACGTCTTCCTCTCCACGTCTTCCTCTCCACGTCTTCCTCTCCTCATCTTCCTCTCCTCATCTTCCTCTCCTCGTCTTCTTCTCCTCGTCTTCCTGTCCTCGCCACTCCTCGTCTTCCTCTCCTCGTCTTCTTCTCCTCGTCTTCCTCGCCTCTCCTCGTCTTCCTCTCCTCGTCTTCCTCTCCACGTCTTCCTCTCCTCATCTTCCTCTCCTCGTCTTTTTCTCCTTGTCTTCCTCTCTTCGCCTCTCCTCGTCTTCCTCTCCTCGTCTTCCTCTCCTCGTCTCTCCTCTCCTCGTCTTCCTGTCCACGTC
>NC_143047.1:43230000-43232500 GCF_057628025.1 Oncorhynchus mykiss
TGCAGAGCTCTACTCTCCTCAGCTGGGCACCAAGGAGGAAGACCCTCATACTAACGACCTGGTGGGAGGACTGATGACGGTAAAGGTCGGGGGTTAGGGGTCAATAGATGCAGAGCTCTACTCTCCTCAGCTGGGCACCAAGGAGGAAGACCCTCATACTAACGACCTGGTGGGAGGACTGATGACGGTAAAGGTCGGGGGTTAGGGGTCAATAGATGCAGAGCTCTACTCTCCTCAGCTGGGCACCAAGGAGGAAGACCCTCATACTAACGGCCTGGTGGGAGGACTGATGACGGTAAAGGTCGGGGGTTAGGGGTCAATAGATGCAGAGCTCTACTCTCCTCAGCTGGGCACCAAGGAGGAAGTGTGTGCATGCACGCCTGTGTGTGTGTGTGTGTGTGTGTGTGTGTGTGTGTGTGTGTGTGTGTGTGTGTGTGTGTGTGTGTGTGTGTGTGTGTATGTGTATGTATGTATGTATGTATGTATGTATGTATGTATGTATGTATGTATATATATATATATATATACGCGGCCGTAGCAGAGTAGAGAGAGAGTGCCAAGTTGGCAGTCTTGGCTGCTGCCCCAGAGGAAGTATTAGATTGTCCTTTGTGCTCCAGTAGGCTGGAGAGGAAAGGCCACACACACACTGAAAAACACACTGAAACATACACACACTGAAACATACACACACTGAAACACACACACACTGAAACACACACACACTGAAACATACACACACACACACACTGAAACACACATACACTGAAACATACACACTGAAACACACACACACTGAAACATACACACACACTGAAACATACACACACACTGAAACACACACACACACTGAAACACACACACACTGAAACATACACACTGAAACACACACACACTGAAACATACACACACTGAAACATACACACACACTGAAACACACACATACACACTGAAACACACACACACTGAATCAGAAACACACACTGAAATACACACACACTGAAACATACACACACTGAAACACACACACACACTGAAACATACACACTGAAACACACACACACACTGAAACACACACACACTGAATCAGAAACACTGAAACACACACACACTGAAACACACACACACTGAATCAGAAACACTGAAACACACACTGGCTGACACTCCTGTCTCCCTCTGGACTCCAGCGTTCTGGAAACATCCTGTTCTTAGGAAGACTAGATGAATGAGAATGATTTACTTTAACACAGACTGACAGAGGATGGGAGGGAGGGAGCGAGAGAGAGAGGGAGTGACAGAGGATGGGAGGGAGGGAGGGGGGAGAGAGGGAGGGAGGGAGAGGGGGGGAGAGAGGGAGGGAGGGAGACAGGGAGGGAGGGAGACAGGGAGGGAGAGAGAGAGAGATGGAGTGAGAGAGAGGGAGGGGGAGAGAGAGAGAGAGGGAGGGAGGGAGGGAGGGAGGGAGGGAGGGAGGGAGGGAGGAGAGAGAGAGAGGGAGAGAGAGGGAGGGAGGGAGAGAGAGAGAGAGAGGGAGGGGGAGAGAGAGAGAGAGAGGGAGGGAGGGAGGGAGGGGGAGAGAGGGAGGGAGAGAGAGAGAGAGGGAGGGAGGGAGGGAGGGGGAGAGAGGGAGAGAGAGAGAGAGAGGGAGACAGAGATGAAATCAGAGAAGGTGAACTATCTGAATGGTAGTGTTATCTTGGGAGAGAGAGAGAGAGAGAGAGAGGGAGACAGAGATGAAATTAGAGAAGGTGAACTATCTGAATGGTAGTGTTATCTTGGGAGAGAGAGAGAGAGAGAGACAGAGATGAAATCAGAGAAGGTGAACTATCTGAATTGTAGTGTTATCTTGTGTTCCAGATCATTATTTATGTAGCTTGTGATGGGTTTAATATGTTTACTGTTAGCTATTTATTCTATGGAGTCAGATGTTTTGTTCCACCCTAAACTGCTTTGGTACGACAGTGATGTATTCTGGGCCGGTACTGTAGTTCTAGCACTGAGCGGACAGCACCACAGACAGGTACTGTAGTTCTAGCACTGAGCGGACAGCACCACAGACAGGTACTGTAGTTCTAGCACTGAGCGGATAGCACCACAGACAGGTACTGTAGTTCTAGCACTGAGCGGATAGCACCACAGACAGGTACTGTAGTTCTAGCACTGAGCGGATAGCACCACAGACAGGTACTGTAGTTCTAGCACTGAGCGGACAGCACCACAGACAGGTACTGTAGTTCTAGCACTGAGCGGATAGCACCACAGACAGGTACTGTAGTTCTAGCACTGAGCGGATAGCACCACAGACAGGTACTGTAGTTCTAGCACTGAGCGGATAGCACCACAGACAGGTACTGTAGTTCTAGCACTGAGCGGATAGCACCACAGACAGGTACTGTAGTTCTAGCACTGAGCGGACAGCACCACAGACAGGTACTGTAGTTCTAGCACTGAGCGGATAGCACCACAGACAGGTACTGTAGTTCTAGCACTGAGCGGATAGCAC
>NC_143047.1:43237500-43322500 GCF_057628025.1 Oncorhynchus mykiss
CCTCCTCCTCCTCTCTCATGTGGTATCCTTCCTGCAGGCTCATCCTGACATGACCCTCCAGCTGTTCTGCCATGGCCAGCGAAGAGCCCGGATCTCAATCCCATTGAGCACGTCTGGGACCTGTTGGATTGGCGGTTGAGGGCTAGGGCCTTTCCCCCCAGAAATGTCTGGGAACTGTTGGATCGGAGGGTGAGGGCTAGGGCCTTTCCCCCCAGAAATGTCTGGGACCTGTTGGATCGGAGGGTGAGGGCCAGGCCCGTTCCCCCCAGAAATGTCTGTGAACTTGAAGGTGCCTTGGTGGAAGAGTGGGGCAACATCTCACAGCAGGAACTGGCAAATCTGGTGCAGTCCATGAGGAGGAGGATGCACTGCAGTACATAATGCAGCTGGTGGCCACACCACTCCAGAGACTGTTACTTTTGATTTTGCCCCCCCCCCCCCCTCCCTTTGTTCAGGGACACATTATTCAATTTCTGTTAGTCACATGTCTGTGGGACTTGTTCAGTTTATGTCTCAGTTGTTGAATCTTGTTATGTTCATACAAATATTTACACATGTTAAGTTTGCTGAAAATAAACACAGTGGACAGTGAGAGGATGTTTCTGTTTTGCTGAGTGTAAGATATGTAAACATTATTAAACATTATTAAAGTGGCATTGTTTAGTGATCCATTTATTAAAGTGGCCATTGATATGAGTGTCTATGTAGGTAGCAGTCTCTCTGAGTTAGTGGTGGCTGTTTAGCAGTCTGATGGCCTTGAGATAGAAGCTGTTTTTCTTTCTCTTGGTCCCAGCTTTGGTGCACCTGTACTGACCTCGCCTTCTGGATGGTAGCGGGGTGAACAGGCAGTGGCTCGGGTGGTTGTTGTCCTTGATCTTTTTGGCCTTCCTGTGACATCGGGTGCTGTAGGTGTCTTGGAGGGCAGGTAGTCATCCCCCGGTGATGCGTTGTGCAGACCGAACCACCCTCTGGAGAGCCTTGCGGTTCAGGGCGGTGCAGTTGCCATACCAGGTGGTGATACAGCCCGACAGGATGCTCTCGATTGTGCATCTGTAAAAGTTTGTCAGGGTTTTAGGTGACAAGCCACATTTCTTCAGTCTCCTGAAGTTGAAGAGGCACTGTTGAGCCTTCACCACACTATCAGTGCGGGTGGACCATTTCAGTTTGTCTGTGATGTGTACGCTGAGGAACTTAAAACTTTCCACCTTCTCCACTACTGTCCCTTCGATGTAAATAGGTGGGTGCTCCCTCTGCTGTTTCCTGAAGTCCACGATCATCTCCTTTGTTTTGTTGACGTTGAGTGAGAGGTTGTTTTCCTGACACCACACTCCGAGGGCCCTCACCTCCTCCCTGTAGGCTGTCTTTTCGTTGTTGGTAATCAAGCCCACTACTGTTGTGTCGTCTGCAAACTTGATGGTTGAGTTGGAGGCGTGCTTGGCCACGCAGTCGTGGGTGAACAGGGAGTACAGGAGGGGGCTGAGCACGCACCCTTGTGGGGCCCCGTTTTGATGGTCAGCGAAGTGGAGATGTTGTTTCCTACCTTCACCACCTGGGGGCAGCCCATTAGAAAGTCCAGGACCCAATTGCACAGGGCGAGGTTGAGACCCAGGGCCTCCAGCTTGATGATGAGCTTGGAGGGTACTATGGTGTTGGATGTTGAGCTGTAGTCTATTAAAGTGGTACATGGTTATGGATTGGGCGTAGTAGTTTCTTGACATTCATTTAATTTGACAGTGTCTGAAACTATGGACTGATATAATTATGATTCTCTCTGTTTGTCTCTCTCTCTCTCTCTCTCTCTCTCTCTCTCTCTCTCTCTCTCTCTCTCTCTCTCTCTCTCTCACAGGATGGCTTGCGCAGATTATCAGGAAACGAATACATCTTTGCTGCGAAGCGTACGTACAGTATTGCTCTCCTGGCATAGTGATGAAGATGATGATGATGTTGATCACGTAAAGCGCCGTTTTGATTTGTCTCTCTCTCTCCCCCCAACATCTCCCCCTCTCCTCATCCCCCGCACCGTCCCCCTCTCAGAGCCCCACCTCCCAAGTCACCTAGCCATGCCCCTGTCGTTGAATGACATCCCTCCTCACGTTGCCCAGACAATGGAGAATGAAGACTCCTGGGACTTTGACATCTTTAACCTGGAGACTGCCTGTCTGAAACGGTGAGAGGGGAGGTTATAACACTGTAATAACACTCTAATGTTGTAATAACATGTTCAACCTGGAGACGGCCTGTCTGAAACGGTGAGGGGAGGTTATAACTCTGTAATAACACTGTTATAATGCTGTAGTAACACTTTTATAAATATTCACTTCAGCCAGCTTTATCAAAATAACTGAGGAGAACGGTTTCCCAGGAGGTGGAATCAAAAGACTTTCTCCTTCATCTCTACTGTGGTTTGGTTTAGAGAGGTCCAGAAGCCACAGAAATGCAGAGACAATTCTACAAACTCCATCTGTTTCAGTACTGTACACAGGCTGTAAAGCTAATGGGTGTGTCCTAAATGGGACCATATTCCCTATATATAGTGCACTACTTTCAACCAGAGGCATATGGGTGATTCACTCCATTCTATCCATTTTGTTCCTATTTATCTATGTGCCTAAAAGCATATTTGAGAAATAAGTAATTGAAGTTTGGAATATTTGTGACATTTTTTGGCTTTACCCAGGCCTCCTGTAAGACTCCATTATGTTTCATCTATAGATGCTACAAAGAAAACGATCGGTGTCATGTGAAACATTGTAATATGTAATACGATTGGTATTTTGATTTCAATAACACTTTTTTTTCTTACATTAATTTATGAATATTGAAAAATATAAACATGAATATGTTTTTAATTTGCCAAATGTTTCAATATATTGTTGAATATAATAATACTATACGGGCATATCAATGTTACAAAGTGGAATCTCTGCTAGTTTTAAAGTTACGGCCCATTTTATACATAGAAATTAGCATAGTCGGCAATGTAACCAATCACAGCCCTCCTTTTACTTGTAATCATTGCACATCCTGCAAATCACCGGCAGAGGGCGGCCATTTTGAATCCATTTTCACATTCACTCTGTTGGTAATGCTTACAAATCACCAGCAGAGGGCGACCATTTTGAATCCATTTTCACATTCACTCTGTTGGTAATGCTTACAAATCACCAGCAGAGGGCGGCCATTTTGAATCCATTTTCACATTCACTCTGTTGGTAATGCTTAGTAGCAGAGATCCCACTCTAGAACATTGATATGTCTGTAGAGTATATTATGTTCTTGTTCAACAATATATTGAAGCATTTGTCAAATTCAAACATTTTATATTTTCAATATTCATGTTTATATTTTTTAGTATTCATAAGCGGGTAAAACTTTACAAGACACCAATTTTGTTTTGTAGCAACTACAGATGAAACATAATGCAGGTTTAAAGCAAAATTTCACAAATATTAAAACATGAATAAATTATTTCTCAATTATGCTTTAAAAAGATTATCTTGTTATCTCAAATACAAGGGGCTGAAGCTCATTGGTTGTAACTCGAATTGCTAGGGGGCTGGCCCACGTGGGGGGGAAATGTAGGGAAAATGGCGCAGTACAGCTTGTAGGGGCTGTCTTGTTAGACTTCTTTACAGCTTTGGACATTATTGATCTACTGCTGGAAAAACGTATGTGTTATGGCTTTACAGCCCCGGCTATAATGTGGATAAAGAGTTACTTGTCTAACAGAACACAGAGGGTGTTCTTTAATGGAAGCCTCTCCAACGTAATCCAGGTAGAAGCAGGAATTCCCCAGGGTAGCAGTTTAGGCCCGTTGATTTTTTTTTTCAATCTTTACTAACGACATGCCACTGGTTTTGAGTAAAGCCAGTGTGTCTATGTACGCGGATGACTCAACACTATACACGTCAGCTACCACAGCGACTGAAATGACTGCAACACTTAACAAAGAGTTGCAGTTAGTTTCGGAATGGGTAGCAAGGAATAAGTCAGTCCTAAATATTTCCAAAACTAAAAACATTGTATTTGGGACAAATCATTCACTAAACCCTAAACCTCAACTACATCTCGTAATGAATAATGTGGAAATTGAGCAAGTTGAGGAGACTACACTTTGTGGAGTAACCATGGATTGTAAACCGTCATGGTCAAAACATATTGATACAACAGGAGCTAAGATGGGGAGAAGTCTGTCCGTAATAAAGCGATGCTCTGTCTTCTTAACAACACTGTCAACAAGGCAGGTCCTACAGGCCCTGGTTTTGTCTCACCTGGACTACTGTCCAGTCGTGTGGTCAGGTGCCTCAAAGAGGGACTTGGGGAATTACAATTGGCTCAGTACAGGTCAGCACAGCTGGCCCTTAAAGGTACACAGAGAGCTAACATTAATAATATGCATGTCAATCTCTCATGACTCAAAGTGGAAGAGAGATTGACTTCCTCATTACTTGTTTTTGTAAGAGGTGTTGACAAGCTGAAGGTACCGAGCTGTCTGTTTAAAATACTAGCACACAGCTCGGACACCCATACATACCCCCCCACAAGACATGCCACCAGAGGCCTCTTCACAGTCCCCAAGTCCAGAACAGACTACGGGAGGCACACAGTACAACATAGAGCCATGACCACATGAAACTCTATTCCACATCAGGTAACTGATGCAACAGTAGAATCAGATTTTAAAAGCAGGTAAAAATACACCTTATGGAACAGCGGGGACTGTGAAGACACACAAAGGCACAGACACACGCAGACAAACACACATGATAACATACACACTATACACACACGTACACATGGATTTGTCTCTGCAGATATGTGGCAGTGGACTATGGGCACACACACAGTGTGTTGTGAAATTCTGTAATTGTATTGTAATGTTTTTAAAATGGTATAACTGCCTTAATTCTGCTGGACCCCAGGAAGAGTAATGGGGATCCGTGATAAATACAAATACAGCTAAAGGAACCAGTCATTTTCATCTATGGATTTTGTGGCTAATTGAGGTAAGACGAATTCTGCTCATATATTATGCAGGTATGAACTACACATTGACACGTCCAGCCCAAAGCGGCAGGTCTTTCTTAGTCTTTCTTAATGACCTGAACATGTCTTTAAGATGTAAACATCAAATATATGTCAACAATCCTTCCTTTAAAGGACCATTCTACATTACGTGAAAATCCCCAAAATCATGTTTTTTTTTTTTTTGGGGGGGGGGGGGGGGGGGGGGAAATCACCCACATGGGCTTTGGTGAAAAATAGTGCCCTATAAATGACCTGTTGAGTGTCAGAGGGATTGGATTGGGAAGCTGGGTTATGGCAGAAGAGATGAGGTTACACCGTGTACTGTACTTAACTCTGTGGTATTGAACACCTCCATTCTGTTAGTCCTAACCTTCATGCTGTCTGGTAATTGTCTCCTCCCAGACCTCTGACCTATCTGGGCCTGAAGATCTTCTCTCGGTTCGGGGTGTGTGAGTTCCTGAGCTGTCCCGAGGCCACTCTCCGCTCCTGGCTGCAGGGGATCGAGGCTAACTACCACTCCACCAACTCCTACCACAACTCCTCACATGCTGCCGATGTCCTGCACGCTACCGCATACTTCCTCTGCAAGGAGAGGGTCAAGGTAAGATGGCCGTCCAAGATGGCCGCCACTGGGTCAGACAGTTTTGTCTTGTTGGTTTTGTCTTGTTTTGACTTGTTTGTTTTTGTCTTGTTTGTTTTGTCTTGTTTGTTTTTGTCTTGTTTGTTTTGTCTTGTTTGTTTTGTCTTGTTTGTTTTGTCTTGTTTGTTTTGTCTTATTTATTTGTTTGTTTTGTCTTGTTTGTTTTGTCTTGTTTGTTTTGTCTTGTTTGTTTTTGTCTTGTTTGTTTTTGTCTTGTTTGTTTTTGTCTTGTTTGTTTTGTCTTGTTTGTTTTGTCTTGTTTGTTTTGTCTTATTTATTTGTTTGTTTTGTCTTGTTTGTTTTGTCTTGTTTGTTTTGTCTTGTTTGTTTTGTCTTGTTTGTTTTGTCTTATTTATTTGTTTGTTTTGGTTTGTTTGTTTTGTCTTGTTTGTTTTGTCTTGTTTGTTTTGTCTTGTTTGTTTTGTCTTGTTTGTTTTGTCTTATTTATTTGTTTGTTTTGGTTTGTTTTGTCTTGTTTGTTTTGTCTTGTTTGTTTTTGTCTTGTTTGTTTTGTCTTATTTATTTGTTTGTTTTGTCTTGTTTGTTTTGTCTTATTTATTTGTTTGTCATTTGTAACAAACACGCATTGCAATGAAATAAGCACACAGCAATGAGTCAATCCTGGGCTGACATTCCTCAATCACCAGCATGGCTTAATCCAAGTTCTAGTTAGAGTTGCACGATGCCGGTAGCTTCCCCAAAATGTCCAAGTTTTCCAAACAATTCCAGTTAGAAGATTCCTGGAATCAACCCTACCCACTGGGCAAAAACTGGTTGAATAAATGGTGACTCCACCTCATTTCAACAACAAAAATGTAATGTGATGATATTGAATTAACGTTGAAAACTGTTCGGATTTACAAAAGGTCATCAACAACAGGGATTTTCATTTTTATTGATTTTTTTACCCAACTTGCAACCTAAATCCATTGACATTGTGACCTTTTTTTTGTTGATTTCACTTTGATTTCACATTAATTGACAACTCACCCTAATGTAAATCAAAACTAGACGTTGACCTGCTGTCTGTGCCCAGTGGGAAGTCATAATCCTGACGTCTTTGACTCCTCTAACATGGAACTACATCTAGACTAATCATGTTAGGAGTGTGTGTGTCTGGACCTGTGTGTGTGTGTGTGTCTGGACCTGTGTGTGTGTGTGGGTGTCTGGACCTGTGTGTGTGTCTGGACCTGTGTGTGTGTGTCTGGACCTGTGTGTGTGTGTGTGTGTGTCTGGACCTGTGTGTGTGTGTGTGTGTGTCTGGACCTGTGTGTGTGTGTGTCTGGACCTGTGTGTGTGTGTGTCTGGACCTGTGTGTGTGTGTGTGTGTGTGTCTGGACCTGTGTGTGTGTGTGTGTGTCTGGACCTGTGTGTGTGTGTGTGTGTGTCTGGACCTGTGTGTGTGTGTGTGTCTGGACCTGTGTGTGTGTGTCTGGACCTGTGTGTGTATGTGTGTCTGGACCTGTGTGTGTGTGTGTGTGTGTCTGGACCTGTGTGTGTGTGTGTGTGTGTGTGTGTGTCTGGACCTGTGTGTGTGTGTGTGTGTCTGGACCTGTGTGTGTGTGTGTGTGTGTGTGTCTGGACCTGTGTGTGTGTGTGTGTGTGTGTGTGTGTGTGTGTGTGTGTGTGTGTGTGTGTGTAGTGCACTGGGCCTTTACTAGTTCTGTATTAGAGGACCGATGTAGACGTCTTCAACGCGGACCCCCCCATAAATTCTGCACCCCCCCCAAAAAAGAAATTCAAAAAGATTTGCAGCACCCATACCCCCAAACTACTTCCCGTGGCTTACATGATGTTACATGATTAAGAAAGCCCCTAAAACAACATGACACAACACAAATACATGATTAAGAAAGCCCCTAAAACAACATGACACAACACAAATACATGATTATGAAAGCCGCTAAAACAACATGACACAACACAAATGCATGATTAAGAAAGCCCCTAAAACAACATGACACAACACAAATACATGATTAAGAAAGCCCCTAAAACAACATGACACAACACAAATGCATGATTAAGAAAGCCCCTAAAACAACATGACACAACACAAATACATGATTAAGAAAGCCCCTAAAACAACATGACACAACACAAATACATGATTAAGAAAGCCCCTAAAACAACATGACACAACACAAATACATGATTAAGAAAGCCCCTAAAACAACATGACACAACACAAATACATGATTAAGAAAGCCCCTAAAACAACATGACACAACACAAATACATGATTAAGAAAGCCCCTAAAACAACATGACACAACACAAATACATGATTAAGAAAGCCCCTAAAACAACATGACACAACACAAATACATGATTAAGAAAGCCCCTAAAACAACATGACACAACACAAATGCATGATTAAGAAAGCCCCTAAAACAACATGACACAACACAAATACATGATTAAGAAAGCCCCTAAAACAACATGACAAGGGTAATTTGGTGGTATAAATAGTATGACCATAATCAATAGAGCAGCAGGTAGCCTAGCCGTTAGATCTGTAACCAAACGGTCGCCAGCTGGAATCCCCGTCGCTAACTGCTCCATTAATATTAAATATGAATGAAAACACTCCTCTTCTTCCCCGAACAGCAAAGTCTGGAGCAGATCGATGAGGTGGCGGCTCTGATAGCAGCCACGGTACACGACGTGGATCACCCGGGACGCACCAACAGCTTCCTGTGTAACGCAGGAAGTGAGCTGGCCATCTTGTACAACGACACGGCCGTGCTAGAGAGCCACCACGCTGCCCTTGCCTTCCAGATCACCACGCGGGACGACAAGTGTAACATCTTCAGGAACATGGAGAGGTACGGCTGTCTGTGGGTTTTCTGGGAGGCTGTCTGTGGGTTTTCTGGGAGGCTGTCTGTGGGTTTTCTGGGAGGCTGTCTGTGGGTTTTCTGGGAGGCTGTCTGTGGGTTTTCTGGGAGGCTGTCTGTGGGTTTTCTGGGAGGCTGTTTGGTCTGTCTGTCCGTGTGTGTGAGAGAGACAGTGAGGCAGGGCAGTCATGTGATTTGAGTCCCAGAGCAAGTGTGTCTCATGCAATGCTCTCCCTCGGATGGGGGAAGGTACACAATCACTCCATTCATTCCTCTCCTCTGTCACTACAGTCAGGAGGCTAGAACTGTCCAGAGGGGCTTTCAGCACATTTATTTACCAATGCTTTTTGTGTGAACGTGTCTCTCTCTGTGTTCTTCTCCCTATCCCCCCTTTCCTCTCTCTCCTCCACTGCTTCTTTCCCTCTCTCACTCTCTCTCTCTCTGTTCTTCTCTCTTTCCCTCTCTCTTTCTCCTCCCCCCTCTCCTCCCTCACGATGTCTCTCGCTCTCTGTTCTTCTCTCTCTCTCTCTCTCTCTCTCTCTCTCTCTCTCTCTCTCTCTCTCTCTCTCTCTCTCTCTCTCTATTTCTCCTCCCCCTCCCGATGTCTCTCTCTCTCGCTCTCTGTTCTTCTTCTCTCTCTCTCTCTCTCTCTCTCTCTTTCTATTTCTCCTCCCCCCTCCCCCCTCCCGATGTCTCTCTCTCTCTCTCTCTCCTCCCCCCTCTCCTCTCTCCTCTCCTCCCTCTCGCTGTCTCTTCTCTCTTTCCCTCTCTTTCTCCTCCCCCCTCTCCCTCTCTCTCTCCTCCCCTCCCTTCTCGCTGTCTCTCTCTCTCTCTCTCTGTAGGAATGAGTACCGTACCCTGCGTCAGGCCATCATAGACATGGTGCTCGCCACAGAGATGACAAAACACTTTGAGCACGTCAACAAGTTCGTCAACAGCATCAACAAGCCGCTGGCCGCACTGGAGGAGAACGGGGTGAGATGAAGGACAGAACAAGAAAAGAGAAAAGAGAGAACACTAAAGTCCAGGTTAGATAGGCTCTGTGGTTAAACATGGCAGCAGGAACCTGTTCATGGCTTAGATCAGAGTATTGCAGCCAATACAGTATGTGTAGCTGTGTCCAGTCATGGAACAATCTAGAAAATACAAATCGGTCTGTTTTTAGATATCATTCTGCATCACGCTTAACTCTAAAAACAGCCGACAGTTAGCTAACAACATGCAGGTTAGAAAGAGGAGAAGAGTTGAAGGGAGTCATTGTCTAGCCTGTGTGGCCTAATGTAGCCTTATAACGTAGCCTTATAACGTAGCCTAGCCTAGCCTTCCAGTAGAGCCTTCCGGCTAAAAGTTAGCCAACTGTGATGCAGGTTGAAGGGAGTTAGTGTAGCCTGCTGTCCTAGCTTCCTAATGTAGCCTTCCATGCACTTTAGCCTGCTAGCATAGCATAGCCTAGCCTCCTAGTGTAGCCTGCTAGCATATCATAGGCTAGCCTCTTAGTGTAGCCTGCTAGCATATCATAGGCTAGTGTAGCCTCCTGGCCTAGCCTCGTAGTTTCGCCTGCTAGCCTAGCCTAGCTTAGAGTAGCCACCTGGCCACAGACAGATTAGCATGGAGAGAGAATCTTACGGTCTGGTTCCATCTTTCTCACGATGGTGTGGAATGCACAGCACAGCCATTCTACTCTATCACACAGGCCCTTTTAAGGAATATCATAGGAGGTCATTCTGCAATCTAACTAGTTAGCAATCAAACTAAAACTCTGACTAACACAGTTAGCAATCAAACTATAACTCTGACTAACACAGTTAGCAATCAAACTATAACTCTGACTAACACAGTTAGCAATCAAACTATAACTCTGACTAACACAGTTAGCAATCAAACTATAACTCTGACTAACACAGTTAGCAATCAGTTTGGACACACCTACTCATTCAAGGGTTTTTCTTTATTTTTACTATTTTCTACATTTGTAGAATAATAGTGAAGACATCAACACTTTGTAATAACACATATGGAATCATGTAGTAACCAAGAAAGTGTTTAACAAATCAAAATATATTTTAGATTTTAGATTCTTCAAAGTAGCCACCCTTTGCCTTGATGACATCTTTGCACACTCTTAGCATGATTTCACAGTGCCATCCGTTTTGTCACCAAAGCCCCATATACTACCCACCACTGCAACCTGTATGCTCTCGTTGGCTGGCCCTCACTACACATTCGTCGCCAAACCCACTGGCTCCAGGTCATCTATGAGTCTTTGCTAGGTAAAGCCCCGCCTTATCTCAGCTCACTGGTCACCATAGCAACACCCACCAGTAGCAAGCGCTCCAGCAGGTATATTTCACTGGTCATCCCCAAAGCCATCACTTCCTTTGGGCGCCTTTCCTTCCAGTTCTCTGCTGCCAATGACTGGAACAAATTGCAAAAATCACTGAAGCTGGAGTCTTATATCTCCCTCTCTAACTTTAAGCATCAGCTGTCTGAGCAGCTTACCGATCACTGTACCTGTACCTGTACACAGCCCATCTGTAAATAGCACACCCAACTACCTCATCCCCGTATTATTACTTACCCTCTTGCTCTTTTGCACCACAGTATCTCTACTTGCACATCATCATCTGCACATCCATCACTCCAGGGATGTACAGTATAGCTACATAGTCTACAGTATAGCTACATAGTCTACAGTATAGCTACATAGTCTACAGTATAGCTACATAGTCTACAGTACAGCTACAGTATAGCTACATAGTCTACAGTATAGCTACATAGTCTACAGTATAGCTACATAGTCTACAGTATAGCTACATAGTATACAGTACAGCTACAGTATAGCTACATAGTCAACAGTATAACTACATAGTCTACAGTATAGCTACATAGTCTACAGTATAGCTACATAGTCTACAGTATAGCTACATAGGGTTGCCAGGGTCTAGGGCAGTCATGGTCCAGGGCGGTCAGGGTCCAGGGTGGTCAGGGTCCAGGGCAGTCAGGGTCCAGGGCAGTCAGGGTCCAGGGCGGTCAGGGTCCAGAGCGCTCAGGGTCCAGGGCAATCAGGGTCCAGGGAGGTCAGGGTCCAGGGCGGTCATGGTCCAGGGCGGTCAGGGTCCAGAGCGCTCAGGGTCCAGGGCAATCAGGGTCCAGGGAGGTCAGGGTCCAGGGCGGTCATGGTCCAGGGCGGTCAGGGTCCAGGGCAATCAGGGTCCAGGGCGGTCATGGTCCAGGGCGGTCAGGGTCCAGGGCGGTCATGGTCCAGGGCGGTCAGGGTCCAGGGCGGTCATGGTCCAGGGCGGTCAGGGTCCAGGGCGGTCATGGTCCAGGGCGGTCAGGGTCCAGGGCGGTCATGGTCCAGGGCGGTCAGGGTCCAGGGCGGTCATGGTCCAGGGCGGTCAGGGTCCAGGGCGGTCATGGTCCAGGGCGGTCAGGGTCCAGGGCGGTCATGGTCCAGGGCGGTCAGGGTCCAGGGCGGTCATGGTCCAGGGCGGTCAGGGTCCAGGGCGGTCATGGTCCAGGGCGGTCAGGGTCCAGGGCGGTCATGGTCCAGGGCGGTCATGGTCCAGGGCGGTCAGGGTCCAGGGCGGTCATGGTCCAGGGCGGTCAGGGTCCAGGGCGGTCATGGTCCAGGGTCCAGGGCGGTCATGGTCCAGGGCGGTCAGGGTCCAGAGCGCTCAGGGTCCAGGGCAATCAGGGTCCAGGGCAGTCATGGTCCAGGGAGGTCAGGGTCCAGGGCGGTCATGGTCCAGGGCGGTCATGGTGACTACCTCATGAAGCTGGTTGAGAGAATGCCAAGAGTGTGTAAAGCTGTCATCAAGGCAAAGGGTGGCTACTTTGACGAATCTCAAATATAAAATATATTTTGATTTGTTTAATGCTTTTTGGTTACTACATGATTCAAACTAAAACGCTGTCTAACATAGCAACCAAACTAACTCTGTCTAACACAGCAACCAAACTAACTGTCTAACACAGCAACCAAACTAACTGTCTAACACAGCAACCAAACTAACTGTCTAACACAGCAACCAAACTAACTGTCTAACACAGCAACCAAACTAACTGTCTAACACAGCAACCAAACTAACTCTGTCTAACACAGCAACCAAACTAACTGTCTAACACAGCAACCAAACTAACTGTCTAACACAGCAACCAGACTAACTGTCTAACACAGCAACCAGACTAACTGTCTAACACAGCAACCAAACTAACTGTCTAACACAGCAACCAAACTAACTGTCTAACACAGCAACCAAACTAACTGTCTAACACAGCAACCAAACAAACTCTGTCTAACACAGCAACCAAACTAACTGTCTAACACAGCAACCAAACTAACTGTCTAACACAGCAACCAAACTAACTGTCTAACACAGCAACCAAACTAACTGTCTAACACAGCAACCAAACTAACTGTCTAACACAGCAATCAAACTAACTGTCTAACACAGCAATCAAACTAACTGTCTAACACAGCAACCAAACTAACTGTCTAACACAGCAAGCAGACTAACTGTCTAACACAGCAACCAGACTAACTGTCTAACACAGCAACCAAACTAACTGTCTAACACAGCAACCAAACTAACTGTCTAAAACAGCAACCAAACTAACTGTCTAACACAGCAACCAAACTAACTGTCTAACACAACAACCAAACTAACTGTCTAACACAGCAACCAAACTAACTCTGTCTAACACAGCAACCAAACTAACTGTCTAACACAGCAACCAAACTAACTGTCTAACACAGCAACCAAACTAACTCTGTCTAACACAGCAACCAAACTAACTGTCTAACACAGCAATCAAACTAACCCTGTCTAACACAGCAACCACACTAACTCTGTCTAACACAGCAATCAAACTAACCCTGTCTAACACAGCAATCAAACTAACCCTGTCTAACACAGCAATCAAACTAACTCTGTCTAACACAGCAACCACACTAACTCTGTCTAACACAGCAATCAAACTAACCCTGTCTAACACAGCAATCAAACTAACCCTGTCTAACACAGCAATCAAACTAACTCTGTCTAACACAGCAACCACACTAACTCTGTCTAACACAGCAATCAAACTAACCCTGTCTAACACAGCAATCAAACTAACTCTAACACAGATAGCAATCAAACTAACTAAAATCATGTGTGTGCTCTAGAGCTGACGGTGTGTGTGTGTGTGTGTGTGTGTGTGTCCGTGTCCGTGTCCCCTCTCCTTAGGGAATCGGCGACGAGGAGTCTGTCAAAGGCATCCTAACGTCCCCAGACAACCGGATCCTTGTCAAGCGCATGCTGATCAAGTGTGCCGACATCTCCAATCCGTGCCGACCGCTGGAGCTGTGCATAGAATGGGCCGGACGCATCTCAGAGGAATACTTTGCACAGGTACAGGGACAGTGGTGAGAGGAGAGAGACGTGATGCTGCGGTGTGGAACACTAATAGATACAGTAGAACAGAGGACCTTTGGGGATTCAGCAGTTAGCTGATGTGGAATGGGAAACACACAGCATACTGGAGCAGCATTCATTGATTGTTTGGATTAGATGTACTGTGCCAGTCAGGAAATATTATTGGTACACACTCAGTAAAGACACTGTGTGTGTGTGTGTGTGTGTGTGTTTCAGACTGACGAGGAGAAGAGGCAGAGTCTACCGGTGGTCATGCCTGTGTTTGACAGGAACACCTGCAGCATTCCTAAGTCCCAGATCTCCTTCATAGACTACTTCATCACAGACATGTTCGACGCCTGGGATGGTAAGGACTTACGTTAGCTACCTGATCTAAGGCATCAGCTCAGCGGGCTAACAGTGTTTCGATGCTTGGGATGGTAGTGACTGTTAACCCTATCTGCTCCATATAACAGAGGACTTGGTGACTTGTTAGATCCCTGAATCTAATGCCTAAGCTTCAGCTCAGCAGCTCCCTGAATCTAATGCCTAAGCTTCAGCTCAGCAGCTCCCTGAATCTAATGCCTAAACTTCAGCTCAGCAGCTCCCTGAATCTAATGCCTAAGCTTCAGCTCAGCAGCTCCCTGAATCTAATGTCTAAGCTTCAGCTCAGCAGCTAACACAGTCAGTGTTTTGGGGGCAAAGACGCTCGCATCCCGGGCAACCTTTCCCTAACACCTTAAGGCTGGCTAGACTAATGTACCAATCTAAATGTGTTTTATCTGACATGGGTAAGTGACTGTCAGTGACTGACATATCAAGAGGAAAACTGTTGATACAAACCCACAGTAAGAAGTGTCACCGTGTGTATTCTTCTGTTATAACTCTAAACAGGAAGTTGAGACCCCGACTTGAGTTCCAAAAATAATGTACAAAAAACTATCATTTTTGGAAATTGGTCCACGGGCCTACAGAACCGTCAGCTGTCAGTTTTCCATCTATTGTCTAAAGAGTACAGCTACGTAGTCTATAGTACAGCTACGTAGTCTATAGTACAGCTACGTAGTCTATAGTACAGCTACGTAGTCTATAGTACAGCTACGTAGTCTATAGTACAGCTACATAGTCTATAGTACAGCTACGTAGTCTACAGTATAACTACAGTATAGCTACGTGGTCTATAGTACAGCTACGTAGTCTATAGTACAGCTACAGTATAGCTACGTGGTCTATAGTACAGCTACGTAGTCTATAGTACAGCTACGTAGTCTACAGTATAGCTACGTAGTCTATAGTACAGCTACGTAGTCTATAGTGCATCTACAGTACAGCTACGTAGTCTATAGTGCATCTACAGTATAGCTACGTAGTCTATAGTACAGCTACGTAGTCTACAGTACAGCTACGTAGTCTATAGTACATCTACGTAGTCTATAGTACAGCTACGTAGTCTACAGTATAACTACATAGTCTACAGTACAGCTACGTAGTCTATAGTGCATCTACAGTATAGCTACGTAGTCTATAGTACAGCTACGTAGTCTATAGTACAGCTACGTAGTCTATAGTGCATCTACAGTATAGCTACGTAGTCTATAGTACAGCTACGTAGTCTACAGTACAGCTACGTAGTCTATAGTACATCTACGTAGTCTATAGTACAGCTACGTAGTCTACAGTATAACTACATAGTCTACAGTACAGCTATGTAGTCTATAGTGCATCTACAGTATAGCTACGTAGTCTATAGTACAGCTACGTAGTCTATAGTACAGCTACGTAGTCTATAGTACAGCTACGTAGTCTATAGTACAGCTACGTAGTCTACAGTATAACTACATAGTCTACAGTACAGCTACGTAGTCTATAGTGCATCTACAGTATAGCTACGTAGTCTATAGTACAGCTACGTAGTCTATAGTACAGCTACGTAGTCTATAGTACATCTACGTAGTCTACAGTATAACTACGTAGTATACAGTATAGCTACATAGTCTACAGTATAGCTACGTAGTCTACAGTATAACTACGTAGTCTACAGTATAGCTACATAGTCTACAGTATAGCTACATAGTCTACAGTATAGCTACATAGTCTACAGCATAGCTACATAGTCTACAGCATAGCTACATAGTCTACAGTATAGCTACAGTATGGCTACATAGTCTAAAGTACAGCTACATAGTCTACAGTATAACTACATAGTCTACAGTACAGTACAATATACAGTGGGGCAAAAAATTATTTAGTCTGCCACCAATTGTGCAAGTTCTCCCACTTAAAAAGATGAGAGAGGCCTGTAATTTTCATCATAGGTACACTTCAACTATGACAGACAAAATGAGAACATTTTTTGCAGAAAATCACATTGTAGGATTTTTTATGAATTTATTTGCAAATTATGGTGGAAAATAAGTATTTGGTCACCTACAAACAAGCAAGATATCTGGCTCTCACAGACCTGTAACTTCTTCTTTAAGAGGCTCCTCTGTCCTCCACTCGTTACCTATATTAATGGCACCTGTTTGAACTTGTTATCAGTATAAAAGACACCTGTCCACAACCTCAAATAGTCACACTCCAAACTCCACTATGGCCAAGACCAAAGAGCTGTCAAAGGACACAAGAAACAAAATTGTAGACTGGGAAGACTGAATCTGCAATAGGTAAGCAGCTTGGTTTGAAGAAATCAACTGTGGGAGCAAATATTAGGAAATGGAAGACATACAAGACCACTGATAATCTCCCTCGATCTGGGGCTCCACGCAAGATCTCACCCCGTGGGGTCAAAATGATCACAAGAACGGTGAGCAAAAATCCCAGAACCACACGGGGGGGACCTGGTGAATGACCCGCAGAGAGCTGGGACCAAAGTAACAAAGCCTGCCATCAGTAACACACTACGCCGCCAGGGACTCAAATCCTGCAGTGGCAGACGTGTCCCCCTGCTTAAGCCAGTACATTTCCAGGCCCGTCTGAAGTTTGCTAGAGAGCATTTGGATGATCCAGAAGAAGATTGGGAGAATGTCATATGGTCAGATGAAACCAAAAATATAACTTTTTGGTAAAAACTCAACTCGTTGTGTTTGGAGGACAAAGAATGCTGAGTTGCATCCAAAGAACACCATACCTACTGTGAAGCATGGGGGTGGAAACATCATGCTTTGGGGCTGTTTTTCTGCAAAGGGACCAGGACGACTGATCCGTGTAAAGGAAAGAATGAATGGGGCCATATATCGTGAGATTTTGAGTGAAAATCTCCTTCCATCAGCAAGGGCATTGAAGATGAAACGTGGCTGGGTCTTTCAGCATGACAATGATCCCAAACACACGAAGGAGTGGCTTCGTAAGAAGCAACGAAGGAGTGGCTTCGTAAGAAGCATTTCAAGGTCCTGGAGTGGCCTAGCCAGTCTCCAGATCTCAACCCCATAGAAAATCTTTGGAGGGAGTTGAAAGTCCGTGTTGCCCAGCAACAGCCCCAAAACATCACTGCTCTAGAGGAGATCTGCATGGAGGAATGGGCCAAAATACCAGCAACAGTGTGTGAAAACCTTGTGAAGACTTACAGAAAACGTTTGACCTCTGTCATTGCCAACAAAGGGTATATAACAAAGTATTGAGATAAACTTTTGTTATTGACCAAATACTTATTTTCCACCATAATTTGCAAATAAATTCATTAAAAATCCTAAAATGTGATTTTCTGGAGAATTTTTTTTCTCATTTTGTCTATCATAGTTGAAGTGTACTTATGATGAAAATTACAGGCCTCTTTCATCTTTTTAAGTGGGAGAACTTGCACAATTGGTGGCTGAGTAAATACTTTTTTGCCCCACTGTAACTACATAGTCTCCTGTTTAGTCCACAACAGGCCCACACATCTGTTGTCCTATAGACTATCAGGATCTTTCTGGATCATTATTTAATGCTGAATACCTTTACTCTTAAATCAGGTCTTTGCTAGATACCTTCATGCGCTACCCTGTCTGTTTTGACCTTTTACATATTGGTAATTTATCAGACTGCTGTTCTCCAGAGAGACTTAGTCAGTACATCTGTACGGTACTGACGGTACTGACTGTGCAGCCTCATTTTAATCCGTCCTAAATCAATCATTCAATGATCTTTTGTCCCCAGCGTTCGCAGACCTTCCCAACCTCATGCAGCACCTGGACAACAACTTCAAGTATTGGAAAGGCCTGGACGAGCGGAAGCTGCACAGCCTGCGTCCTCCCCCAGAGTAGGAGCACCCTGACTGGGGTCGACGCCAGGCCCCGGGCCCCTCCTTGGTTCCTGTCCGTCCAGGGGCTACCAAGCCTTCACTCTTCTGCTTCTGTAACACGCCATCAAGCGTCCACATGTCCGTCCAACAGAGACAACACACACGGACGGACGTGCTGCAGCAACACCAGGCTCTTGCTTCGTACATAAACCCTCGCTAGCTGAGGATGGAGGATGGACAGACACACGGTGCCTCAGAGTCCTTATAAACTACCAGTGCCTGGTGGGCTTGTCTGTATGCTCCTACTGCTGCCAGGGAGGCTGTGTGAGGGACTGTTCTTCTCCCAGCCAACCTGGTGATGGACGTACCATCCCCTTAGTACTCACACACGGGTTCCCCCTGCCTCTCTCTCTCTCTCTGTCTCTCTGTCAGTTAGAGGCCGGCTGATGTTACTGTCTCTCTGCAGACTGACTGCACTGTTGGTTAGAGCTACGGAGAAACACACAAACAAACTGAACATTGAGATGTCAGGTGGTTTCAAGTCTCAGGCACCTCCAATGAAAAACTGTTTGGAGGATCAGCTGATGGGACAGGTTCACATTACACAGTTTTTCCTCATAAATGGCACCCTATTCCCTATATAGTGCACTACTTTTAGGATAAAAGAGTCTATGGGGCTCTGGCCATAAGAAGTGCACTTTATATAGAGAATAGGGTTCCATTTGGGATGGCCAACAATGTCAAATCCACGTCAGACCGTACTACCCAGTGTGTGGTGGGCATTCCGACCGGATAAATCCCTATATCGCCCCCCGGTGGCCACCAGGTCGAACTACACTCCACCTCCACCAGCTGCCACCATGACCTTTTACTATGTCTTCTAGCTGTATTTCCTTTGTTTCTTTGTCCTTCAGAAGCACCTCGTCCACTAGAGGACCTGTAGCGACGGGATGGGACACGAGGCCGTCCTAAAAACACTAAAATTGTGTTCCATATACCATCCTATTCCCTTTATAGTGCACTACTGTTAACCAGAACAAATCATCAAATCAAATCAAATGTATTTCTATAGCCCTTCGTACATCAGCTGATATCTCAAAGTGCTGTACAGAAACCCAGCCTAAAACCCCCAAACAGCAAGCAATGCAGGTGTAGAAGCACGGTGGCTGGGAAAAACTCCCTAGAAAGGCCAAGACCTAAGATGAAACCTAGAGAGGAACCAGGCTATGTGGGGTGGGCCAGTCCTCTTCTGGCTGTGCCAAGAGTAGTGCACTATTGCCGTATCGGCCCCGGTCAAATGTAGTTGCACTGTGAAGGGAATAGGGTGCCATTTTGGGATGCATCCAGAGACATACGTTTGTGTGGGGTGGGGGTGTGGTCACGGGTGTTCAGTGGGTGGAGCTAATTAACTGTCCTCAGGCCATTGGTGAAAGACACAAACATTCAGACATCTTGGTCATAGCCAGGTCATTATTACAGACCATTTGGTCTTTTTATTTTGTTTTAAATCTTCCATATTTTCTTTATAAAACAACAAAAAAATGAGTAACATCAATTAATGAACTATCTGATGATGACGATGATGAAGAAATTAGAACAAAAATAAGAAAAGATGAAAGAAAGACAAGCCAAAGCTGAATAACATACTATTATATAACTCTCTGAGTCTTGTCGATGATGAGGAGGATTATTATCCATAAGAAAACATTAACGTTATAAACATTTATTTTAGTACAGTATCAGTTTGAACGGACATCTTTGTATTGCACTGTAAAACAACAGTTGAATTGTCTATAACGTCTCAGTGATTTAGTCCATGGATGGGAATCGGGACATTTAACTTGTTGGAATTAAGCTGTTGTTGTTGTTGTTGTCGTCTTATCACCTCTGCGAGTTTGTGTCACATTTCAGTTGAATACATTCAGTTGGACATGTGACGAGGTATCCCCGTTTCCATCGGCAACCCCACCTGTCTGTGGATTTCACAAACGCTGTTGACCGACAAAAAGGAACTCACGGCATCCCGCTACAGCAGAAATCTGAGAACAAGAAAAAACTATGTTTTGGACTGGAAAGATGATTTTTCTCACAGAAATGTTTGTATCGGGTTTATCCTACTGAAACAGACTGCCTTATTTTATACAATATTTCTACAGTGCATCGTAGAGCTACAGTACATCGTCCCAGCTACAGTACATCGTCCCAGCTACAGTACATCGTCCCAGCTACAGTACATCGTCCCAGCTACAGTACATCGTCCCAGCTACAGAACATCGTCCCAGCTACAGTACATCGTCCCAGCTACAGTACATCGTCCCAGCTACAGTACATCGTCCCAGCTACAGAACATCGTCCCAGCTACAGTACATCGTCCCAGCTACAGTACATCGTCCCAGCTACAGTACATCGTCCCAGCTACAGTACATCGTCCCAGCTAAAGTACATCGTCCCAGCTACAGTACATCGTCCCAGCTACAGTACATCGTCCCAGCTACAGTACATCGTCCCAGCTACAGTACATCGTCCCAGCTACAGTACATCGTCCCAGCTACAGTACATCGTCCCAGCTACAGTACATCGTCCCAGCTACAGTACATCGTAGAGCTACAGTACATCGTCCCAGCTACAGTACATCGTCCCAGCTACAGTACATCGTAGAGCTACAGTACATCGTCCCAGCTACAGTACATCGTCCCAGCTACAGTACATCGTCCCAGCTACAATACATCGTCCCAGCTACAGTACATCGTCCCAGCTACAGTACATCGTCCCAGCTACAGTACATTGTCCCAGCTACAGTACATCGTCCCAGCTACAGTACATCGTCCCAGCTACAGTACATCGTCCCAGCTACAGTACATCGTCCCAGCTACAGTACATCGTCCCAGCTACAGTACATCGTCCCAGCTACAGTACATCGTCCCAGCTACAGTACATCGTCCCAGCCACAGTACATCGTCCCAGCTACAGTACATCGTCCCAGCTACAGTACATCGTCCCAGCTACAGTACATCGTCCCAGCTACAGTACATCGTCCCAGCTACAGTACATTGTCCCAGCTACAGTACATCGTCCCAGCTACAGTACATCGTCCCAGCTACAGTACATCGTCCCAGCTACAGTACATTGTCCCAGCTACAGTACATCCCACTGTGCAGTGGATATGGACATATGGACGTTTTTTAATAACATAGTCAGAAAACAAATGTATGTTCAAGTAAATGTCAATATTTTTATAGACTCTGAATTTTACACTGGAGTGACAGGAATAACAACTTATTAACTATCTGGGTTCACCTGCTGTAAAATGTTTTGTTGGGTTGGTCGAGAAACATTTCAGTCCTGTAAACAGAGAAACTCCGTGTCCTAAATTGCACTCTATTCCCTATATGGTGCATCTCTGGGAGTAGGGTGCCAGCCCTGGTCTAAAGTAGTGCACTATGTAGGGAATAGGGTGCCAGCCCTGGTCTAAAGTAGTGCACTATGTAGGGAATAGGGTGCCAGCCCTGGTCTAAAGTAGTGCACTATGTAGGGAATAGGGTGCCAGCCCTGGTCTAAAGTAGTGCACTATGTAGGGAATAGGGTGCCAGCCCTGGTCTAAAGTAGTGCACTATGTAGGGAATAGGGTGCCCTCCCTGGTCTAAAGTAGTGCACTATATAGGGAATAGGGTGCCAGCCCTGGTCTAAAGTAGTGCACTATATAGGGAATAGGGTGTCATTTGGGACACGCTCTATATGATTATAATGATTAATTAAGGATGTGGATCACAGAATTGTCTATCACTGTCTTTTCCCCCTCTGTCTCCTAGAAACCAGCTTGCTTTGACTTGATGTTGACCAACGTCCTCCCCATTATTGGCCATTTGTTCAAGATCCTTTGTGACACGCAGACAAGGGGTCACTTTACCCAGGGTGCTCTGCCCAAGGGTGCTTTCAGATGAGGATACTAATATATGTTAAACAATGTTGCTTATTAAGATGATTTCCTATTTAAACAGTATATATATATAAAATACCTTAACACATAAACGTCGGTTGATGATGATGTGTTTTGTTATTAGTGATCGATGAGTAACTTGATAACTCTTTCAGGTTGAATTAAACACTCACATCAGGGAATGAGTTTGTTCCTTCTGTTTCGCTACTACTTCTGGTCTGAAGGCACCGAGGGGAGAGAAAAATGAAACAAATTAGAAATGATTTAATGGAGAATAAAATAATGACAATTACTTCTGTTTGCACCATGTTTTCAGTAACGAGACAATTTACTGGTCAGCAATCACAATCTCTATCTCTCTCCTCCTCTATCTCTCTCTCTCTCTGTCTATCTCTCTCGCAATCTGGCTCCCCCTCTAGCTCTCCCTCTCTCTCTCTCCATCTATCTCTCTCTCTCCCCCCTCTATCTCTCTCTCTCTCATCTATCTCTCTCTCTCTCTTCCCTCTATCTCTCTCTCTCTCTATCTACTGCTGGAGTCTCTATCTCTCTCTCTATCTACTGCTGGAGTATACAGTACACAGTGTGTCAGTTTCTATAGTTTCTATAATTTATATTGTGTCATGTATGTCTACTCTACTGTATGCTAACTCTCACTACCAACCCAACCCAGTTCTCTCTGTTTAGTTCTCTCAGTTTAGTCCACCCAGTTCTCTCTGTTCAGTTCTCTCAGTTTAGTCCAGCCTTTCAGCCTGGTCTCATAGACTAGACGTAACATAGTTAACACAAATGAGTATGACATGTTATATTTGGTATGGTTACATAAGACAGAAGGTTACTTAATTAAGACAAAAGGAAGGAAATTGATCTGGGAGGATGGGGTGGTGTATAACGAGAACGTGTAGTAACATCACCGGTTCCGTGTTCTAATCAAATCACGGACAACTTGAGCATTTCAGCTAATTAGCAACTTTACAACTACTTACTACTTGTCAGCTACATAGCATGTTAGCTAACCCACAAACGCTAATTCTAGCGGTCCAAACTAATGCACAGTACACTGTGGCCTGAGCCAGATAATCACTTAGTTTTCTATTCTCTGTTTAATGACTACTCCTTTAGAGGTGAACCCTGTAACTTCCACTTAAGCCACATTTTAACATAGTCTCCCGTAGACTTCAATGCATGGCTGAGTAGGAGTAAGGATTCATCACCACCCTGTAGGTTATTTACCACGTCCTCATTTCAAATCAAAACACCCAAATGATCAGCAACAGGAGAGGTCTTGACAAGGGGCTCCGCCCTGAGAGAGAAAGAGGAACTGCAGAATGACGGTAGAAAAGAAAAACAAGATATCTGACATTTCTAATAGACACTTTTCTGTACGAATCAAATAAGAAGGCAACCTCTAAAACCAGATGGGCCTATTCCCCTTTTTCAGGCCTCCAGATACTTGATATGTTCAGTATAGTAAACGTACCACCAGCCTTAACCTCATATATCCTTCTACAAGATACTTGATATGATATATATACACCGAACAAAAATATAAACGCAACATGTAAAGTTACATGAGCTGAAATAAAAGATCCCTAAAATGTAACATACGCGCAAAAAACGTATTTCTCTCGAATTTTGTCCACAAATTTGTTTACATCCCTGTTAGTGAGCATTTCTCCTTTGCCAAAATAATCAATCCACCTGACAGGTGTGGCATATCAAGAAGCTGATTAAAGAGCATGATCATTACACAGGTGCACCTTGTGCTGGGAACAATAAAAGGCCACTCTAAAATGTGCAGTTTTGTCACACAATACAATGCCACAGATATCTCAAGTTTTGAGGGAGCGTGCAATTGGCATTCTGACTGCAGGAATGTCCACCAGAGCTGTTGCCAGATAATTAAATGTTAATTTCTCAAGCACAAGTCGTTTCAGATCATTTGGCAGTACGTCCAACCGGCCTTACAGCCGCAGACCACGTGTAACCACGCCAGCCCAAGACATCCACATCCAGATTCTTCACCTGCGGGGTCGTCTGAGACCAGCCACCTTGCCAGCTGATGAAACTGTAGGTTTGCACAACCAAAGATTTTCTGCACCAACTGTCAGAAACCGTCTCAGGGAAGCTCATCTTGTGTGCTCGTCGTCCTCACCAGGGTCTTGACCTGACTGCAGTTCAGCATCGTAACCGACTTCAGTGGGTAAATGCTCACCTTTGATGGCCACTGGCACGCTGGAGAAGTGTGCTCTCCTCTGGATGAATCCTGGTTTCAACTGTACCGGACAGATGACAGAGATCGTGTACGACACAGAGAGACTGTGACCAGATCCTGAGGCCCATTGTCGTGCCATTCATCTGCCGCCATCACCTCATGTTTCAGCATGATAATACATGGCCCCACGTCGCAAGGATCTGTACACAATTCCTGGAAAATGAAAATGGCCTGCATTCTTCCATGGCCTGCATACTCACCAGACATGTCAGCCATTGAGCATGTTTGGGATGCTCTGGATTGACGTGTACAGCAGTGTTCAAGTTCCCGCCAATATTCAGCAACTTCGCACAGGCAGGCAGGCCAGGCGCATGCATGCTGACACGGTCGCCAGTTGTACGGTGTTTCCTCCGAAACATTGCTGCAGCTGGCTTCCGGGTTAAACGGGCATTGTGCCAAGAAGCAGTGTGGCTTGGCAGGGTTGTGTTTCGGAGGACTCATAGCGCTCGACCTTCGCCTCTCCCGAGTCCATACTGGAGTTGCAGCGATGGGACAAGACTGTAACTAACAATTGGATGTCACAAAATTGGGGAGAAAAAAGGGGTAAAAAGTACAAATATATATAATTTGCACAGCCATTGAAGAGGACTGGGACAACAGCCTGATCAACTCTACGCGAATGAGATGGGTCGTACTGTATGAGGCAAATGGTGGTCACACCAGATACTGACTGGTTTCCTAATCCACGCCCCCTACCTTATCCGTGACCAACAGATGCTATTTGTATTCCCAGTCATGTGAAATCCATAGATTAGGGCCTAATGAATGTAATTAAATTGACTGATTTCCATGTTGCGCTTACATTCCTGTTCAGTGTACTATGCTAATACCAGCCTCAACCTCATGTATCCTTATCCAGATACTTTATATTTTTTTTATTTTTTTATTTAACCTTTATTTAACGAGGCAAGTCAGTTAAGAACCAATTCTTATTTACAATGACGGCCTACGCTGGGCAAATTGTTGCGCCGTTGCCTACGTGACTCCCAATCACGGCCGGTTGTGATTCAGCCTGGAATCGAACCAGGGTGTCTGTAGTGTCCCGTAGGATTTGTCTAGAGTAAAGAAACGTGTCCTTACAGTGGACATCCATTGGGAAGCAGTATGTTTACAGTGTAAATACAGGGCCTGTAGAAAGTCAACAACCCCTTGGATTTCTTTCAAAACAATGTATATGTTTTACAAAGTGGGATTAAAATGGATTTAATTGTGAAAAAATAAATAATTGTCAACGATCTACACAAAATACTCTGTAATGTCAAAGTGGAAGAAAAATTCTAAAAAATAATTGAAGATGAACAAAACTTAAAACACCAATATAACTTGATTAGATAAATATTCACCCCCTGAGTCAATACATGTTAGAAACACCTCTGGCAGTGATCACAGCTGTGAGTCTTCTTGGGTAAGTCTCATAAGAGCTTTGCACACCTGTATTGTGCAATATTTGCCCATTATTCTTTCAAAATTCTTCAAACTTTGTCAAGGTGTTAGGGATCATGGCTAGAGAGCAATTTTTCAAATTTGCCCAAAAATTTCTAGCATAATTAATTCAAAACTGTGATTTGGCCACTCAAGAACATTCTGTATTCTTGGTAAGCAACTCGTGTTGTAGGTTATTGGCCTGCTGAAAGGTGAAATCCTCTCCCAGTATCAAGTGTAAACCGAATGTGAATGTGTGTGTGAGTGTGTGTGTGTTGCTAAGCAATGTCTGTGTGAGTTTATGAAGAAGCCTAATAGCATGCTTGTGGTTTGTTGTGTAACAGAAAATTATTATATAATACGATGTTGAGGAGATTTAGACATACATAAGCATCTAAAATGGTCACAGTTGCCAGGAAAACACAATCATACTGCAAGAGTATGTTGTTAATTCTATAAAACCTAGAGAAGTGTACATTCTAAAATGAAAGGTTATGCAGTCTATTTTAGTACAATCCTCTGGGATTTTGCCTGTGTTTAGCTCCATCCCGTTTCTTTTCGTCCTGAAAAACTCCCCAGTCTTTTCCGATGTAAAGCATACCCATAACATGATGCAGCCACCACCATGCTTGAGAATAAAAAGGCAGTTACTCACTCATGTTTTGCGTTGAATTTGCCCTAAAACGTAAGGCTTTGCATTTAGGCCAAAAAGTGTATTCCTTTGCCGTGTTTTTTTGTTGTTGCAGTATTACTTTAGTGCCTTGTTGCATACAGATGCACGTTTTGGAAGACTTGTCGTATTATTTGTATGATTATTCTTTTTACTCTGCCATTTATGTCATTATTGTGGAGTCACTACCATGTTGTTGATCCATCCTCAGTTTTCTCCCATTTCTCCCATCTTCTCTGTAGCTGTTTTAAAAATTACCAATGGCCTCATGGTGGACATCCTTAAAGCAGTTTCCTTCCTGTCCTGCAAGCTCAGTTCAGAAGGGACGACTGCATTTTTTGATATGTCTGGGTGGTTTAATAAATCATCCACAGCATCGTTATTAACTTGACCATGCTTAAAGATATATTCAATGAGCTGATTTGTTATTGTTACACATCTACCAATCACTGCCCTTCTTTATGAGGCTTTCGATAAGCTCCCTGGTCTTCGTAGTTTAATCTGTGCTTGAAATTCAATACTTCACTGAGGTGCCTTACAGATGTTGAACATATGGGGGACAGAGGAAGGGGTTGTCATTCAGAAATCATGTCCATATAATGTATGATGTGATTTGTTAAGCCACATTGTAATTCTAAATTAATTTAGGCTTGTTTAAACAACCAGGGTAAATACTTATGCGACAACTATATATTTTATATAAATAAAATGAACAAATGTGCAATGCACTTTCCAAACGGTGAAAGGCAGCAAAACGCAACATAGCGTCTAGTCTGTCCGAAAAGCCACACGAAGAAGAAAGATTTGTCCGTTTTTCTTTGACTTTTCTCTGGTGTTATGCAGTTGACGACAGTGTGAAGTTCCCGGGGTGTTTTTATTACGAGCGGAACGGAAATCCAGACTGCCCTGTACGACGCAGTCGGCGGCCTTTACGACCGGACCAGAGTCCTGAGGAATGAGGACGTGTCCAGGGCTGAGTAGAGTGGCTAGTTAGGACACACATTCCTCTGGATATTGAACGGTACTAGCTATGTCTTCTGGGATGACTGGACAGACACCGTAAGTTACACTTTTTTTTTTATTTAGTACCATTTACTTTTATATTTTGAATAAGTTACGGACGCAAGAATACGTATTTTTTTATTTTAGCTTCGTGCTAACATGTTAGCTACCTACCTTAGTACAGTAACGTTAGCGGAGGTTGCTGGTTTTACAGCTAGCTAGATAACGTTTTTATTCCACTGTATGAAAGTACAATCGTAATAACTAGAATATTTCGCAAAGGTTTATCCGAAATTGATGACCAAGCCACAGTCGTATATTCATGTTTTTAACCATAGCAGTAAAGTTGATCCGTGCTAACGTTGCTAGAAAACGGTATGCTAATTGAGCTAACGTTAGTTAGCAACACCGGTTTCTGGCTAAGTTTAATTGTCTAACGTCGTTTAACTAGACACCTAACATATCGCTAGTTAGTGGAGGGTCAAGAAAGCGGTCTCTCTAAAGTTGTGGTTACCTGCTGATACTACCCTCCAAGATAAATGATTTGTAGAGGAACAGGCCAGAACAGTTTTCAAGAGAATGCCGAGGCCTACTAACTCTACGAACACTGATGTTGGCAGGCATCGCATTCGCGACTAGTGTTACGCTAACTAGCTTGCAAACACAAACTAGCCCTCGAACCCGGCCCTACAAAATTATCTTCAGTTAAAATGAAATGATAGGCAACCCCAAACTGTTGGATAAGATATCTAATCTCAATATGGAGCGCGTCCCAGTTTAGTTTTTGTTTCAAGCCACTTTATGTTGAATTGTCTAATTTCTCTCCATCATATTGGATCCAGGTGCCTAACCAATAGCAGCAGATGGGATCAGCCTGCTCAGCCCAAAACGAGGGTAGACGTCATGCAAGGCTTCACTTCCTCTGTCCAGACTTGCACATCGGCCACTACGACCCCTCAATCAGCCCAGCACCCTGTAGCTGGCCCAATGGTGCCCCAGACACTGCAGGGGGAGATGCCAGCAGCACAGGGGGGAGGTGTGGAGATGGCTGCTGCAATGGCTGCTAAGATCAATGCTATGCTGATGGCCAAGGGGAAACTGATGGTTCCTCCACCACTACCTGGCAAGGTGAGAGTGAAAGGGTTAATGTAACTCTCTCATGGTCCTGAGGAATCACTGTTGCAAGCATTTAATCCAGCCCTAAGGGTCACCTGGCCAGTCATAAGAGGCTCAAGCCACAGACTAGAATGGTTTCCTTCGGTGGTGCAACTTGTCTCTGAGAACAGGGAGAGTGATGATTGTCATTGTTTTCAACCACATAATATAATGTAGCCATGTCCCATAGCTGGAGGTAATAGAAGGTGAGGCCAGTTGAGACCATGTGACCTTCACTGATACCCACCTCCTAGACTAACACAGCAGAGAGAACCACCCTGGTCTACAGACACACCACGGTTACTGCTGCTGCTCACAACACTCTAGGCAGTCTCTCTGACTCAGTTAGTCCTTCTGCACACTGTGAGTCCCTGGCCTTTGTTCCAGCTCAGTACTAACAAACCTGATTCAACCAAATAGGTGCTTTAGTAGGATCTAAAGCCTGAACCCTGGGTGGCTTCCCGGGAGGGTTAAACAGTGACCTAACTGCATGCTATTGTATGACTAAAATGACTTTAGTTATTTAGTGTTTGTATGTGGACTCATATGAAACGTGTCGCCCACAGATCCCTCTGTGTATGTCGGCTGCCACTAGTGGAGACGAGACTGTGGTGACGGAGGTTGATATCAACGACGTGCCCATCAACAGCAGAAACCTGCTCACCAAAGGGAAAACACAGGAAGAGGTAAAATGAAAAGGGCTGAGTTTAGTTTTCATCTCTCCTTGATTCTTCTCCAGCATCGTTCCACTTGGCGGCTCCTTCTTAAAATGCATTTGGGACAGACCTTGGACCTTTCCTCCTATAGGAATGAACAGGGGGGTGGATACCATCGCCCGGCCTAAATCACAACCCTTTCTGTATAATATATATATATATATATTTTTTTAATTTTACCCTTTTTTCTCCCTAATTTCGTGGTATCCAATTGTTGTAGTAGCTACTATCTTGTCTCATCGCTACAACTCCCGTACGGGCTCGGGAGAGACGAAGGTTGAAAGTCATGCGTCCTCCGATACACAACCAACCAAGCCGCTGCTTCTTTAACACAGCGCACATCCAACCCGGAAGCCAGCCGCACCAATGCGCCGGAGGAAACACCGTGCACCTGGCCACCTTGGCTAGCGTACACTGCGCCCAGCCCGCCACAGGAGTCGCTGGTGCGCGATGAGACAAGGACACCCCTACCGACCAAGCCCTCCCTAACCCGGGCAACGCTAGGCCAATTGTGCGTCGCCCCACGGACCTCCCGGTCGCGGCCGGTTACGACAGAGCCTGGGCGCGAACCCAGGACTCTGATGGCACAGCTGGCGCTGCAGTACAGCGCCCTTAACCACTGCGCCACCCGGGAGGCCTAAATCACAACCCTTTCTGTATAATATATATCTAATATATTCTATTTAGAAGACGTGTCTACATACATTTTATGTATTTGTGGCCCCAACTAATGCTGAGAAGTTTCTCTCTTTTTGTTTCAGATCCGTCAGTTCAGCGGTGCAGTCGTCTCAACCAGGGGCCACTACATGACCAGTGCAGAGAAGTCCCATGGAAAGGGAGTGTATGTATGCAGTTGGTGTTACTGTGTGTATCTGTAGTTGACTCGGACCACGTGGATTTCTAACCGACTCTTCTCATTTAGAGAAAGGCCCTTGTATTTACACGTCCAGGGGAAGAGCCAAGAGGAGGTCAATAGTAAGTAGACTTTCTATCACCCTCCCGTCTACAGTGGCATTAGATACTTTATTGTCCTCAGATCCTGTACATTACACAACCTAGTGGAGACCACACATCTCAGAGGATGACCATGGGTTGATGTGGTTGACTGGCTGTTGTTTTTCTCACTAGATTATCCCCCATAAGACCCCCTTGTCTATCTATTCCCTGTGTTGTTTTACAGAGGGGCAGTGCTGAGGATAAAGTCATCATAGACCTCTTGTCTATCTATTTCCTGTGTTGTTTTACAGAGGCAGTGCTGAGGATAAAGGAGATCATCTCTGAGGATGTGTTGAGGACAGCTGCAGCGTTAGGATCCCAGCTGAGACCCGTCATACCCCCCCTGCCTCTCTACCCCCAGCCCCCTCGCCCCATGACTGCCCCACATCCACACCTACCCAGGATGCCTAGTGTCAACCCTCCTGTGCCACATGGACACCGGCCCGCCGCGCCACACCAAGGGGTAGATACAGGGGTCCCTGGTCCTCACAGAATTTTCCCCTGAAAGGTTTTTAAGAAATCCTGCTTGGACGATTCCCTCCCTCCTTATTCCCTCCCAACTCTGGGAATCCTCTAACTGGGATTTCTAAAAACACAGGAACTTTGGGTTTTCACAATTTTGCAGCAGGGAAATGTGTTTTTCAGTTTGCAATCTGGCCCATGTCCCATAGCTGGAGGTAATGATGGTGAGGCCATTTGAGACCATGTGACCTTCACTGATACCCACCTCCTAAAGTAACACAGCAGAGAGAACCACCCTGGTCTACAGACACACCACGGTTACTGCTGCTGCTCACAACACTGTTCTCTAGCTAGTCATTTAGTTGGATTAAAAGGTTAGCAGTTCAGACATTGACTAGCTCCCTACTCTAACTGCTTCCTGTTGTCCATAAGATGAAGTATGTTTTGTAATGTGGTGGTTGGAACTATGTGTTGACCTGACCCAGGATTATCCAAATGTAACTGTCATCTCTCCCCGTCAAGAGTTTTGTGCACGTCAAGATTTTTGTGGGTCTGGACCAGTCCCTGCCCTCGTTCAATGTGAACGAGAAGGTGGAGGGTCCTGCAGGGATGTACCTGGGACACATCCAGACAGAGACGGGAGCCAGAGTGTTCCTCAGGGGGAAAGGCTCGGGGTACATAGAGCAGGCCTCACGACGGGAGTCCTTCGAACCACTCTACGTCTACATCAGGTAACAGTGATTTTTCTTCCGGGTCAAACACCTTTATTTCTCCAGCCTATAAGGGCTCAGCAGACCCTGGCTCGGCCTATAAGGGCTCAGCAGACCCTGGCTCAGCCTATAAGGGCTCAGCAGACCCTGATATTAGAATTTTCATTGAAGAGGGGGGTGGACTCATCAATATACACCAACCTGTGATGAGTACAAAAGCCATGTGAACTATTTGGAGGTTAAAAGAAGGTGAAACTATCGAAGTGTGTAGTTGTCACTGATACCCACCTCCTATAGGAAACAGTAGCGTGAACCACCTGACCTACAGACACGGGTCTACGGTGTTCTGCACCTACTGACATCCTGAATCAGGACAGACTGAACCGTGGAATTCTCTACAACTCACTCGTATGCATTCAGAAGAGACTGCTCACCACACGTTGGCTCGCTATCAGTCCTGCTGCTCTCTCCTAGATGTTTGGTGAACCGTATGTTCGTCTCGTAGGGTCTGAATTAGTTTATTTCCTCTTGTAGTTGTTCCCTGCTGTGGTGGTGGTGGGTTGTTGTTGTCGGTTTCTTCCCATTTCAACGCTGTTGTCTTCTCTTGTAGCCATCCCTACTCCACGGGGCTGGAAGCTGCCAAGAAACTCACAGAGAGCCTGTTGGAAACTGTAAGTCAGCACAGTGTTTCCTCCCAGATTACTTGTTGGTTATTACTGCACTGTCGGAACTAGAAGCACAAGCATTTCACTACACTCGCATTAACATCTGCTAACCATGTGTATGTGACCAATAACATCTACTAACCATGTGTATGTGATCAATAACATCTGCTAACCATGTGTATGTGACCAATAACATCTACTAACCATGTGTATGTGACCAATAACATCTGCTAACCATGTGTATGTGACCAATAACATCTACTAACCCTGTGTATGTGACCAATAACATCTACTAACCCTGTGTATGTGACCAATAACATCTGCTAACCATGTGTATGTGACCAATAACATCTACTAACCCTGTGTATGTGACCAATAACATCTGCTAACCAATAACATCTACTAACCCTGTGTATGTGACCAATAACATCTGCTAACCATGTGTATGTGACCAATAACATCTGCTAACCCTGTGTATGTGACCAATAACATCTGCTAACCATGTGTATGTGACCAATAACATTTGGTTTGATACACAGCAAGGGAAGCAGACAGTGTAGATGGGAGTGTATGCTAAATGACTCCAATGTACAGGGTAATGGGGCGGCAGGGTAGCCTAGTGGTTAGAGCGTTGGACTAGTAACCGGAAGGTTGCAAGTTCTAACCCCCGAGCTGACAAGGTACAAATCTGTCGTTCTGCCCCAGGCAGTTAACCCACTGTTCCCCGGTAGGCCGTTGAAAATAAGAATTTGTTCTTAACTGACTTGTCTATAAAGGTAAAATAACAAATAAAAAAAATAAAAATTTGAAGTGGGTTGTGTTCATTAACCACCGAACAGAAGAAAACTGACTGAAACGAGGAGGGACAACCTGGACTCATTTTGTTTTCTGTTGTAAAGATGTTTTTGGAAAAAACGTTTTTTTAGTTTGCGTGCCCTAATGAACACGCCCCACGATGGAGGTTAAAGAAGGTGAAACTATCGAAGTGTGTAGTTGTCACTGATACCCACCTCCTATAGGAAACAGTAGCGTGAACCACCTGACCTCCAGACACGAGTCTACGGTGTTCTGCACCTACTCACATCCTGAATCAGGACAGACTGAACCGTGGAATTCTCTACCATGCTCTACAACTCACTCTGCGTGTTTTTTTTAAACCATGCATGTTGTGGGATTAAAAGTTATTGATATACTTGCTTGTCTGACACTTATTTCACAGGATTTCTTCCTCTGCTTATTACTCTCTAAACATTATTCTCTTCCCTTTTGTGAAGAGTTCAGTGTTGTCACCCTGTTCCCTGTGTGTCTGTCGTCCAGGTGAGAGCTGAACACAGCCGCATGGTGTCCATCTACACAGCCACCGGCTCCACCCAACGTAAGTCTCCCCCCTCTCTCTCTCTCTCTCTCACACACCAGAACTAACACGCAGTAACTACAATACCACAGTCATATAACCAGGGTCCGTTTTCATAAAGAGCCTCTGAGTACTGAGCGCTGATCTAGGATCAGTTTGGGATTTGAATGGACAAGGGGGGGAGGGCCCTGATCCTAGATCAGCATTCTTACTCCAAGACATTTTATGAATATGGGCCCGGGAGTTTTCCTGATCAGGTGAATTAACTAGCCAGGCCCAGGAGTTTACCTGATCAGGTGAAATAACTAGCCAGACCCAGGAGTTTACCTGATCAGGTGAAATAACTAGCCAGACCCAGGAGTTTACCTGATCAGGTGAAATAACTAGCCAGGCCCAGGAGTTTACCTGATCAGGTGAAATAACTAGCCAGGCCCAGGAGTTTACCTGATCAGGTGAAATAACTAGCCAGGCCCAGGAGTTTACCTGATCAGGTGAAATAACTAGCCAGGCCCAGGAGTTTACCTGATCAGGTGAAATAACTAGCCAGACCCAGGAGTTTACCTGATCAGGTGAAATAACTAGCCAGGCCCAGGAGTTTACCTGATCAGGTGAAATAACTAGCCAGACCCAGGAGTTTACCTGATCAGGTGAAATAACTAGCCAGGCCCAGGAGTTTACCTGATCAGGTGAAATAACTAGCCAGGCCCAGGAGTTTACCTGATCAGGTGAAATAACTAGCCAGACCCAGGAGTTTACCTGATCAGGTGAAATAACTAGCCAGACCCAGGAGTTTACCTGATCAGGTGAAATAACTAGCCAGGCCCAGGAGTTTACCTGATCAGGTGAAATAACTAGCCAGGCCCAGGAGTTTACCTGATCAGGTGAAATAACTAGCCAGGCCCAGGAGTTTACCTGATCAGGTGAAATAACTAGCCAGGCCCAGGAGTTTACCTGATCACGTGAAATAACTAGCCAGGCCCAGGAGTTTACCTGACCAGGTGAATTGACCAGCCAGGCCCAGGAGTTTACCTGATCACGTGAAATAACTAGCCAGGCCCAGGAGTTTACCTGACCAGGTGAATTGACCAGCCAGGCCCAGGAGTTTACCTGACCAGGTGAATTGACCAGCCAGGTTACGTGGACATGGAAACTCCATGTCCAACTCAAATGACTTGAATGTTATAGAATGACCCGAATGTTTCCGTTCCCGTAAATCACTTCCTGTGTTTGCTTAAACCACGGACACAACTAGCCACTGTGGTAAATGAATCTCTTTCTGTCTCTAGTGGCACAACAACAACAAACAGAACAGTCAGACAGACAACAACCCTGTCTGTGAATGACCATCTCTTCCAATCACATCCATTAACCCTGATCTCCTATACTTCCCTTTCAGCATACCCAGCTCATGGATACCCAGCTAATAGCTCTTACTCTAGCCAGGGCTGGTACAGCAGTGGTTACCCAGGGTGTAACGGGCTGTCTGGGGGCTATGCTGCCTCTACCAGCTACCCCACACCGCCAGGACCCTCTGGCTATTGGACTAGTGCTGCTAGTGGTCAGCCCAGTCAATCTAACCTGTCGACAAACCCTCCATCTTCTCAGGCTATGGTTCAGTATCCTGTCTGTCCCAGGAAGACACACCCATACCTATTACAGGTACGTAGTGGCTAGGAAACCATACCTCGACCTAGTACAGGTACGTAGTGGCTAGGAAACCATACCTCAACCTATTACAGGTACGTAGTGGCTAGGAAACCATACCTCGACCTATTACGTAGTGGCTAGGAAACCAGTACCTCGACCTATTACGTAGTGGCTAGGAAACCAGTACCTCAACCTATTACAGGTACGTAGTGGCTAGGAAACCAGTACCTCGACCTAGTAGGTCGTAGTGGCTAGGAAACCAGTACCTCTGCCTATTACAAGTACGTAGTGGCTAGGAAACCAGTACCTCGGCCTAGTAGTTCGTAGTGGCTAGGAAACCAGTACCTCGGCCTAGTAGTTCGTAGTGGCTAGGAAACCAGTACCTCGGCCTATTAGGTTGTAGTGGCTAGGAAACCAGTACCTCGGCCTAGTAGGTCGTGGTGGCTAGGAAACCAGTACCTCGGCCTAGTAGGTCGTGGTGGCTAGGAAACCAGTACCTCAACCTATTACGTAGTGGCTAGGAAACCATACCTCGGCCTATTAGGTCGTAGTGGCTAGGAAACCAGTACCTCGGCCTAGTAGGTCGTGGTGGCTAGGAAACCAGTACCTCAACCTAGTAGTTCGTAGTGGCTAGGAAACCATACCTCGACCTATTACAGGTACGTAGTGGCTAGGAAACCAGTACCTCGACCTATTACGTAGTGGCTAGGAAACCAGTACCTCGACCTATTAGGTAGTGGCTAGGAAACCATACCTCGACCTATTACGTAGTGGCTAGGAAACCAGTACCGTGGCCTATTACATAGTGGCTAGGAAACCAGTACCTCGACCTATTACGTAGTGGCTAGGAAACCAGTACCTCGGCCTATTAGGTCGTGGTGGCTAGGAAACCAGTACCTCGGCCTATTAGGTTGTGGTGGCTAGGCAACCAGTACCTCGGCCTAGTAGGTCGTGGTGGCTAGGAAACCAGTACAGGTATGTATTGACAGGAACATGGGTGGATTGTCCAAATAGGATTCAGGACAGGGATCAGTTGTTTAGGACACTCATGACACTCATAAGAAAGCCAAAAAAAAAAAAAGGGTTCTCAACTGAAAATTGAAGTCAGGACTTCAGTTTAGAAAATGTCTATCAGTTTCATTAGTTAATAGCAGCCAGGAGATTCTGTTGTACACCATTTTAAGGACTGACCAGATGTATTGATGCGGGACACCATTTTAAGGACTGACCAGATGTATTGATGCGGGACACCGTTTTAAGGACTGACCAGATGTATTGATGAGGGACACCGTTTTAAGGACTGACCAGATGTATTGATGAGGGACACCGTTTTAAGGACTGACCAGATGTATTGATGAGGGACACCGTTTTAAGGACTAACCAGATGTATTGATGAGGGACACCGTTTTAAGGACTAACCAGATGTATTGATGAGAGACACCATTATAATGACTAACCAGATGTATTGATGAAGTTGTACACCATTTTAAGGACTGACCAGATGTATTGATGAGGGACACCATTTTAAGGACTGACCAGATGTATTGATGAGGGACACCATTTTAAGGACTGACCAGATGTATTGATGAGAGACACCATTATAAGGGCTGACCAGATGTATTGATGAGAGACACCATTTTAAGGACTGACCAGATGTATTGATGAGAGACACCGTTTTAAGGACTGACCAGATGTATTGATGAGAGACACCATTATAAGGGCTGACCAGATGTATTGATGAGAGACACCGTTTTAAGGACTGACCAGATGTATTGATGAGAGACACCATTATAAGGGCTGACCAGATGTATTGATGAGAGACACCATTTTAAGGACTGACCAGATGTATTCATGAGGGACATCATTATAAGGGCAGGACTGACCAGGTGTATTGATGAGGGACACCATTTTAAGGACTAACCAGATGTATTGAGGAAGTTGTAAACCATTTTAAGGGCAGGACTGACCAGGTGTATTGATGGCCCAGGGATTAGACTAACTGTTGTTTGGGTTTGACCTTGGTGTCTCAGGACCCTGGGTGCAGTGACCCAACTGACCAGACGGAGACTGACCAGACGGAGACAGACCTGTCGTCATCCAGCTCCCCTCAGACAGGGACAGGAAGTCCTAAACGGCGCTTTCAGGAAAAGACTGAGGATGAGCGGGCCTCTCAGGTGAGACGGAGATAAAACTGCTGAAATATGCGAGAGAATGATTTTCAAGAGAATAACAATCAATAAAGGCCGTCCCCGACCCAGAGGTGTACTGAATAACCTGGCTAAAGCAAAACCAATAAAGGCCGTCCCCAACCCAGAGGTGTACTGAATAACCTGGCTAAAGCAAAACCAATAAAGGCCGTCCCCGACCCAGAGGTGTACTGAACAACCTGGCTAAAGCAAAACCAATAAAGGCCGTCCCCAACCCAGAGGTGTACTGAATAACCTGGCTAAAGCAAAACCAATAAAGGCCGTCCCCAACCCAGAGGTGTACTGAATAACCTGGCTAAAGCAAAACCAATAAAGGCCGTCCCCAACCCAGAGGTGTTAGCTCAGCGGTTACTCTTTAAGTGCAGGAAGTGGTTTGTTTTTGTTGTTTTTAGGAATTCAAACTGTGCTCAGTGGTCTTCTGCTAACAGTCCTTACCGGTCTCTCTCCCTCTCAGCCTGCCAGCAGCTCACCTGAGGCCCCGGTGAGAGAGAAGTCTCCTCTACCTCCAGCTCAGAGAGAGGAAGAGTCGGGACAAGGAGCTGAAAGGTTTCGACATAGATCTCCTGCTCTAAATCTCTTAACAATGTTTCTGGTTTTGTTTTGCCCCTGAATGTTGCAGCCACCGGGGTCGTGTTCAAAAGGGCACAACGGAATAAAAGGGAACCATTGTTTCTTGTTACACGTTCAGACCAGTTTTGGGTTGTTTTCGTACATTTTGCTCCTACTGAACACAGCCCTAAATGAAGCCTCTGATGTTTCTCCACCTGGTTCCTTTGTCTCTGTCTGTAGGGTGTTGATGCCACCTCCTCTCCCTGTGTTTCTGGCCCCTGGCCCTGTGGCACGAAAGAGACCCAGGGAGACAGCAGTACCAGAGGTCGCACCCAGTCTACCACCCAGAACCCTCGGCACTGTGGCACACAAGAGACCCAGGGAGACAGCAGTACCAGAGGTCCCACCCAGTCTACCACCCAGCGCCCTCTGCCCTGTGGCACACAAGAGACCCAGGGAGACAGCAGTACCAGAGGTCCCAGCCAGTCTACCACCCAGCGCCCTCGGCCCTGTGGCACACAAGAGACCCAGGGAGACAGCAGTACCAGAGGTCCCACCCAGTCTACCACCTAGCGCCCCTGCATCACAGGGTACGCTTCTTACTGGGAACACACTTCACTGTACTTGATGCCTGAATGGGCAGACTTTTTGACCATGATGAAGTTGAGTGGTGTTTTCAAAGATGTCTTCTCCCCTCAGTAGTGGAGTAATGGAGACAATCTGTTCCAGCTCCTCTGTGATTGGCTGAGCCGTGCTAACCGTCACTTCCTGTATGTGTTCTTTTGTCTTCCCCTTGTTCTCTCTCCACATGTCTCCTGGACCTGCTGCTACCTAACATGGGGTCTATCTCATCTGGTGTCTGTGTGATCCCTCTGCTCTGACTGGCTGTGGATCAATCCAACCAACTCAAACATGGGCTGGGCTCCTCTCTTGTTTTGCCCTCTCTCTCTGTCCCTCTCTCTCTCTCTCTCTCTGTGTTGCTCTCTTGCTGTCCGTCTTTGTTTTCTACAGATTGTCCTCAGGAGGTGAAGAAGACGAAGGTAGTGGAGAAGCCTTCGTGCCTAGTACCCTACGGTGGGGACTCTTCTGATGAGGGAGAGGACTCCTAGCAGTAAGACTCTAACTCATATGCCCACTACCCTTCACTAATCCCATCAGCCCCACCCTACAGTGTCCTCATTCCACTTAGATGCTGGGTTGCAGTGTTCAGCCCAAGTCTAGCTTTGCTCTGCTATTACCATCATCGACTACTGGACATTGGACAGAGCGTCACATTGCTACGGCCCTGCCCCCTACCCCAAAATAAAGCTACTTTGTTATTATAATTATTAAACCGTTTTCATTTGGAAAGGTCATTTTTATTTCAAATCTGAAAAAGCATATGTAGTTGTCCATCCACGACCGAGCCTGCTCTACGACCGAGCCTGCTCTACAACCGAGCCTGCAGTACACAAATTCACTGATTTATTACTGTTATATTGTGTATAATGGAAAATGGTGTGAATCTGTTCCCATGGAATACATTAATAAATGGATTTGGAAACAACATTCATCTTGTTTCATGTTAGTCTGTAACAGTGTTGTGGTAGTCCAGTCCAGGGTTTCATCATGTTAGTCTGTAACAGTGTTGTGGTAGTCCAGTCCAGGGTTTCATCATGCTAGTCTGTAACAGTGGTGTGGTAGTCCAGTCCAGGGTTTCATCATGTTAGTCTGTAACAGTGTTGTGGTAGTCCAGTCCAGGGTTTCATCATGCTAGTCTGTAACAGTGTTGTGGTAGTCCAGGGTTTCATCATCAGTCTGTAACAGTGGTGTGGTAGTCCAGTCCAGGGTTTCATCATGTTAGTCTGTAACAGTGTTGTGGTAGTCCAGGGTTTCATCATCAGTCTGTAACAGTGTTGTGGTAGTCCAGGGTTTCATCATGTTAGTCTGTAACAGTGTTGTGGTAGTCCAGTCCAGGGTTTCATCATGTTAGTCTGTAACAGTGTTGTGGTAGTCCAGTCCAGGGTTTCATCATGTTGGTCTGTAACAGTGGTGTGGTAGTCCAGTCCAGGGTTTCATCATGTTAGTCTGTAACAGTGGTGTGGTAGTCCAGTCCAGGGTTTCATCATGTTAGTCTGTAACAGTGTTGTGGTAGTCCAGTCCAGGGTTTCATCATGTTGGTCTGTAACAGTGTTGTAGTCCAGTCCAGGGTTTCATCATGTTAGTCTGTAACAGTGTTGTGGTAGTCCAGTCCAGGGTTTCATCATGTTGGTCTGTAACAGTGTTGTGGTAGTCCAGTCCAGGGTTTCATCATGTTAGTCTGTAACAGTGTTGTAGTCCAGTCCAGGGTTTCATCATGTTAGTCTGTAACAGTGTTGTGGTAGTCCAGTCCAGGGTTTCATCATGTTGGTCTGTAACAGTGTTGTAGTCCAGTCCAGGGTTTCATCATGTTAGTCTGTAACAGTGTTGTGGTAGTCCAGTCCAGGGTTTCATCATGTTGGTCTGTAACAGTGTTGTAGTCCAGTCCAGGGTTTCATCATGTTAGTCTGTAACAGTGTTGTGGTAGTCCAGTCCAGGGTTTCATCATGTTAGTCTGTAACAGTGTTGTGGTAGTCCAGTCCAGGGTTTCATCATGTTAGTCTGTAACAGTGTTGTGGTAGTCCAGTCCAGGGTTTCATCATGTTAGTCTGTAACAGTGTTGTGGTAGTCCAGTCCAGGGTTTCATCATGTTAGTCTGTAACAGTGTTGTGGTAGTCCAGTCCAGGGTTTCATCATGTTAGTCTGTAACAGTGTTGTGGTAGTCCAGTCCAGGGTTTCATCATGTTGGTCTGTAACAGTGTTGTGGTAGTCCAGTCCAGGGTTTCATCATGTTAGTCTGTAACAGTGTTGTAGTCCAGTCCAGGGTTTCATCATGTTAGTCTGTAACAGTGTTGTGGTAGTCCAGTCCAGGGTTTCATCATGTTAGTCTGTAACAGTGGTGTGGTAGTCCAGTCCAGGGTTTCATCATGTTAGTCTGTAACAGTGTTGTAGTCCAGTCCAGGGTTTCATCATGTTAGTCTGTAACAGTGTTGTGGTAGTCCAGTCCAGGGTTTCATCATGTTAGTCTGTAACAGTGTTGTGGTAGTCCAGGGTTTCATCATGTTGGTCTGTAACAGTGTTGTGGTAGTCCAGGGTTTCATCATGTTGGTCTGTAACAGTGGTGTGGTAGTCCAGTCCAGGGTTTCATCATGTTAGTCTGTAACAGTGTTGTGGTAGTCCAGTCCAGGGTTTCATCATGCTAGTCTGTAACAGTGTTGTGCTAGTCCAGTCCAGGGTTTCATCATGTTGGTCTGTAACAGTGGTGTGGTAGTCCAGTCCAGGGTTTCATCATGCTAGTCTGTAACAGTGTTGTGGTAGTCCAGTCCAGGGTTTCATCATGTTAGTCTGTAACAGTGTTGTGGTAGTCCAGTCCAGGGTTTCATCATGTTAGTCTGTAACAGTGTTGTGGTAGTCCAGGGTTTCATCATGTTAGTCTGTAACAGTGTTGTGGTAGTCCAGGGTTTCATCATGCTAGTCTGTAACAGTGTTGTGGTAGTCCAGTCCAGGGTTTCATCATGTTAGTCTGTAACAGTGTTGTGGTAGTCCAGTCCAGGGTTTCATCATGTTAGTCTGTAACAGTGTTGTGGTAGTCCAGTCCAGGGTTTCATCATGTTGGTCTGTAACAGTGTTGTGCTAGTCCAGTCCAGGGTTTCATCATGTTGGTCTGTAACAGTGTTGTGGTAGTCCAGGGTTTCATCATGTTAGTCTGTAACAGTGTTGTGGTAGTCCAGTCCAGGGTTTCATCATGTTAGTCTGTAATAGTGTTGTGGTAGTCCAGTCCAGGGTTTCATCATGTTGGTCTGTAACAGTGTTGTGGTAGTCCAGGGTTTCATCATGTTAGTCTGTAACAGTGTTGTGGTAGTCCAGTCCAGGGTTTCATCATGTTAGTCTGTAACAGTGTTGTGGTAGTCCAGTCCAGGGTTTCATCATGTTAGTCTGTAACAGTGTTGTGGTAGTCCAGTCCAGGGTTTCATCATGTTAGTCTGTAACAGTGTTGTGGTAGTCCAGTCCAGGGTTTCATCATGTTAGTCTGTAACAGTGTTGTGGTAGTCCAGTCCAGGGTTTCATCATGTTAGTCTGTAACAGTGTTGTGGTAGTCCAGGGTTTCATCATCAGTCTGTAACAGTGTTGTGGTAGTCCAGGGTTTCATCATCAGTCTGTAACAGTGTTGTGGTAGTCCAGGGTTTCATCATCAGTCTGTAACAGTGTTGTGGTAGTCCAGGGTTTCATCATCAGTCTGTAACAGTGTTGTGGTAGTCCAGGGTTTCATCATCAGTCTGTAACAGTGTTGTGGTAGTCCAGGGTTTCATCATCAGTCTGTAACAGTGTTGTGGTAGTCCAGGGTTTCATCATCAGTCTGTAACAGTGTTGTGGTAGTCCAGGGTTTCATCATCAGTCTGTAACAGTGTTGTGGTAGTCCAGTCCAGGGTTTCATCATGTTAGTCTGTAACAGTGTTGTGGTAGTCCAGTCCAGGGTTTCATCATGTTAGTCTGTAACAGTGTTGTGGTAGTCCAGGGTTTCATCATCAGTCTGTAACAGTGTTGTGGTAGTCCAGGGTTTCATCATCAGTCTGTAACAGTGTTGTGGTAGTCCAGTCCAGGGTTTCATCATGTTAGTCTGTAACAGTGTTGTGGTAGTCCAGTCCAGGGTTTCATCATGTTAGTCTGTAACAGTGTTGTGGTAGTCCAGTCCAGGGTTTCATCATGTTAGTCTGTAACAGTGTTGTGGTAGTCCAGTCCAGGGTTTCATCATGTTAGTCTGTAACAGTGTTGTGGTAGTCCAGGGTTTCATCATCAGTCTGTAACAGTGTTGTGGTAGTCCAGGGTTTCATCATCAGTCTGTAACAGTGTTGTGGTAGTCCAGGGTTTCATCATGTTAGTCTGTAACAGTGGTGTGGTAGTCCAGTCCAGGGTTTCATCATGTTAGTCTGTAATAGTGTTGTGGTAGTCCAGTCCAGGGTTTCATCATGTTGGTCTGTAACAGTGTTGTGGTAGTCCAGGGTTTCATCATCAGTCTGTAACAGTGTTGTGGTAGTCCAGGGTTTCATCATCAGTCTGTAACAGTGTTGTGGTAGTCCAGTCCAGGGTTTCATCATGCTAGTCTGTAACAGTGTTGTGGTAGTCCAGTCCAGGGTTTCATCATGCTAGTCTGTAACAGTGTTGTGGTAGTCCAGTCCAGGGTTTCATCATGTTAGTCTGTAACAGTGTTGTGGTAGTCCAGTCCAGGGTTTCATCATGTTAGTCTGTAACAGTGTTGTAGTCCAGTCCAGGGTTTCATCATGTTAGTCTGTAATAGTGTTGTGGTAGTCCAGTCCAGGGTTTCATCATGTTAGTCTGTAACAGTGTTGTGGTAGTCCAGGGTTTCATCATGTTGGTCTGTAACAGTGTTGTGGTAGTCCAGTCCAGGGTTTCATCATGTTGGTCTGTAACAGTGTTGTGGTAGTCCAGGGTTTCATCATGTTAGTCTGTAACAGTGTTGTGGTAGTCCAGTCCAGGGTTTCATCATGTTAGTCTGTAATAGTGTTGTGGTAGTCCAGTCCAGGGTTTCATCATGTTAGTCTGTAACAGTGTTGTGGTAGTCCAGTCCAGGGTTTCATCATGTTAGTCTGTAACAGTGTTGTGGTAGTCCAGGGTTTCATCATCAGTCTGTAACAGTGTTGTGGTAGTCCAGTCCAGGGTTTCATCATGCTAGTCTGTAACAGTGTTGTGGTAGTCCAGTCCAGGGTTTCATCATGTTAGTCTGTAACAGTGTTGTGGTAGTCCAGTCCAGGGTTTCATCATGTTGGTCTGTAACAGTGTTGTGGTAGTCCAGTCCAGGGTTTCATCATGTTAGTCTGTAACAGTGTTGTGGTAGTCCAGGGTTTCATCATGTTAGTCTGTAACAGTGTTGTGGTAGTCCAGTCCAGGGTTTCATCATGCTAGTCTGTAACAGTGTTGTGGTAGTCCAGTCCAGGGTTTCATCATGTTAGTCTGTAACAGTGTTGTGGTAGTCCAGTCCAGGGTTTCATCATCAGTCTGTAACAGTGTTGTGGTAGTCCAGTCCAGGGTTTCATCATGTTAGTCTGTAACAGTGTTGTGCTAGTCCAGTCCAGGGTTTCATCATGTTGGTCTGTAACAGTGTTGTGGTAGTCCAGTCCAGGGTTTCATCATGCTAGTCTGTAACAGTGTTGTGGTAGTCCAGTCCAGGGTTTCATCATGTTAGTCTGTAACAGTGTTGTGGTAGTCCAGTCCAGGGTTTCATCATGTTAGTCTGTAACAGTGTTGTGGGAGTCCAGTCCAGGGTTTCATCATGCTAGTCTGTAACAGTGTTGTGGGAGTCCAGTCCAGGGTTTCATCATGTTAGTCTGTAACAGTGTTGTGGTAGTCCAGTCCAGGGTTTCATCATGTTAGTCTGTAACAGTGTTGTGGTAGTCCAGTCCAGGGTTTCATCATGTTAGTCTGTAACAGTGTTGTGGTAGTCCAGTCCAGGGTTTCATCATGTTGGTCTGTAACAGTGTTGTGGTAGTCCAGTCCAGGGTTTCATCATGTTAGTCTGTAACAGTGTTGTGGTAGTCCAGGGTTTCATCATCAGTCTGTAACAGTGTTGTGGTAGTCCAGTCCAGGGTTTCATCATGTTAGTCTGTAACAGTGTTGTGGTAGTCCAGGGTTTCATCATCAGTCTGTAACAGTGTTGTGGTAGTCCAGTCCAGGGTTTCATCATGTTAGTCTGTAACAGTGTTGTGGTAGTCCAGTCCAGGGTTTCATCATGTTAGTCTGTAACAGTGTTGTGGTAGTCCAGTCCAGGGTTTCATCATGTTAGTCTGTAACAGTGTTGTGGTAGTCCAGTCCAGGGTTTCATCATGTTAGTCTGTAACAGTGTTGTGGTAGTCCAGTCCAGGGTTTCATCATGTTAGTCTGTAACAGTGTTGTAGTCCAGTCCAGGGTTTCATCATGTTAGTCTGTAACAGTGGTGTGGTAGTCCAGTCCAGGGTTTCATCATCAGTCTGTAACAGTGTTGTGGTAGTCCAGTCCAGGGTTTCATCATGTTAGTCTGTAACAGTGTTGTGGTAGTCCAGGGTTTCATCATCAGTCTGTAACAGTGTTGTGGTAGTCCAGTCCAGGGTTTCATCATGCTAGTCTGTAACAGTGTTGTGGTAGTCCAGTCCAGGGTTTCATCATGTTAGTCTGTAACAGTGGTGTGGTAGTCCAGGGTTTCATCATGTTAGTCTGTAACAGTGTTGTGGTAGTCAGTCAAACCCTGGTCTAAACCACTGATATACATGGTTTTTATTCAGATATGGTTGTTAACCCACTTACACAAAGGGGTCATAAACATGTTTTTGTAGTATAATTGTGCTCTACCATGCAGTGTTGTCCAGAGGGTTAGAAAAACAGACAACAAAGACGTTTCCATGGACACACCTGTACTCTGTTTAATGTACATCATGGTAGGTAAAGACGTTTCCATGGACACACCTGTACATCATGGTAGGTAAAGACGTTTCCATGGACACACCTGTACATCATGGTAGGTAAAGACGTTTCCATGGACACACCTGTACATCATGGTAGGTAAACTCAGACCAAGTGGACGTACCCCGGTGCCTCTACCCCAGTGCGAACAGTGAGCGCACCGGGGTTGTCCAGAGCGAAGCAGGGATGAACATAGCGTTGGAAGCTACAGTAGAAGGTGTAGAGGTGTTGTTCTAGCTCCACGTTGAAGAAGGACAGGATCCCTCTCTCATAGTTCAGACTGAGCCCTATCCTCACAGGGTTCACCGTTATCCGGATGTCTGGGCTCCAGCCGCTGTGGAGGAACTCGTACTTGTGTCTGGAGAGGGGAGACAGAATGGGGGAGACAGAATGGAGGAGGGAGGGAGGGAGGGGGAGACAGAATGGAGGGAGGGAGAGACAGAATGGAGGGAGGGGGAGACAGAATGGAGGAGGGAGGGAGGGGGAGACAGAATGGAAGAGGGAGGGAGGGGGAGACAGAATGGAGGAGGGAGGGAGGGGGAGACAGAATTGAAGAGGGAGGGAGGGGGAGACAGAATGGATGAGGGAGGGAGGGAGGGAGGGGGAGACAGAATGGAAGAGGGAGGGGGAGACAATGGAAGAGGGAGTGAGGGAGGGGAGACAGAATGGAAGAGGGAGGGAGGGAGGGGGAGACAGAATGGAAGAGGGAGGGAGGGAGGGGGAGACAGAATGGAAGAGGGAGGGAGGGAGGGAGGGGGAGACAGAATGGAAGAGGGAGGGAGGGAGGGAGGGGGAGACAGAATGGAAGAGGGAGGGAGGGAGGGAGGGGGAGACAGAATGGAAGAGGGAGGGAGGGAGGGGGAGACAGAATGGAAGAGGGAGGGAGGGAGGGGGAGACAGGAGGGAGGGGGAGACAGAAGGGAGGAGGGAGACAGAATGGAAGTAATGTCATTTAGAAAATGATGGTTCTATGTGACTTGTTACACATCATACTTCTATATACACACTGGCCAGTTTATTAGGTACACCACCACGTTCACAACTGGTTCTCTCCTACAGACAGTGAGTCACGTGGCCGTGGCTTGCTATGTAAATCAGGCAGAGACATTGTTACTGTTCGATTCAACGTTAGAATGGGCAGAACGAGTGACCTATGCGACTGAGCGTGGTGTGATCGTCGGTTCCCGGGCACGCCCGATCCAGTAGCTCAGAAACAGCCTCCTGGGCTGCGGCCGTCCTGTGAGCGAAAACAACCAGTTGATGAGAGAGGTCGAAGGAGAATGGTGCAAGCTAACAGGCGGGCCACAAACGGACAAAGAACGGCATCTTGGAACACACAACTCGTTGGTCCTTGTCATGGACGGGCTGTTGCAGCAGACAACCACACCGGGTTCCACTCCTATCAGCTAAAAACCAGAAGCAGCAGCTCCAGTGGGCAGGTGATCACAGGACAGTTGAGGAGTGGACAAACATTGCCTGGTCCAACGAATCCCAGTTCCTGTTGTGTCATGCTGATGGCAGAGTCAGGATCTGGCCTAAGCAGCAGGCTGGTGGTGTACTGGTGTGGGGAACACATTAGGTCCCTTGATACCAATTGAGCAACGATTGAATGCCATACCCCAAATAATTCAGACTGTTCTGTGGGGGGCAAAGGGTCCGACCTGGTACTAGATGGGTGGTACCTAATAAACTGGCCACTGAGTGTACAGGATATAGAAGAAGAAGAATGTGACAGGAAGTCGTACTTGCGTCTGGATGGAGATGGAATGGAAGAGAGGGGAGGAAGGGGGGAGACTGATGTCATTAAGACCATACAATGTTATGTGACTTACACTTAACTCATTCATAACATGTAGCCTACAGACATGGTATGTCGGTGTTGTGATAACATAAGTAACGATACAATCATTTTAGCAGACGCTTTATAGCGACATAAATTTAAAAGATTTCTGGAAGGTTTTCCCGGATACAGATTAGACCCGTCCTGGACAAAACATCATTACCAATTGAGAATCTCCCTTGAACATAACCTTTTAGCCCAGGCCTAGTCTTCATCTCTGTCAGGGAAACAAACCCTTAGGCTTCCTGGTCCCAGATCAACGCTATGAAACCCGGACCAATAATGTCACAGTAAATTACTACATGAGACCCTTGATGCAGGAATCAAATGGTGTTGTACCTGTAGCTTACACTAACAGAACCATGGGGAGACAGTATGTACATCCTCAACCCAACACTAACAGAACCATGGGGAGACAGTATGTACATCCTCAACCCAACACGGTATCTTAAACTAACAGTACCATGGGGAGACAGTATGTACATCCTCAACCCAACACGGTATCTTAAACTAACAGTACCATGGGGAGACAGTATGTACATCCCCAACCCAACACGGTATCTTAAACTAACAGTACCATGGGGAGACAGTATGTACATCCTCAACCCAACACTAACAGAACCATGGGGAAACAGTATGTACATCCTCAACCCAACACTAACAGTACCATGGGGAGACAGTATGTACATCCCCAACCCAACACGGTATCTTAAACTAACAGTACCATGGGGAGACAGTATGTACATCCTCAACCCAACACTAACAGAACCATGGGGAAACAGTATGTACATCCTCAACCCAACACTAACAGTACCATGGGGAGACAGTATGTACATCCTCAACCCAACACGGTATCTTAAACTAACAGTACCATGGGGAGACAGTATGTACATCCCCAACCCAACACTAACAGAACCATGGGGAGACAGTATGTACATCCTCAACCCAACACTAACAGAACCATGGGGAGACAGTATGTACATCCTCAACTCAACACTAACAGTACCATGGGGAGACAGTATGTACATCCTCAACCCAACACTAACAGTACCATGGGGAGACAGTATGTACACCCTCAACCCAACACTAACAGTACCATGGGGAGACAGTATGTACATCCTCAACCCAACACGGTATCTTAAACTAACAGTACCATGGGGAGACAGTACATCCTCAACCCAACACTAACAGAACCATGGGGAGACAGTATGTACATCCTCAACTCAACACTGACAGTACCATGGGGAGACAGTATGTACATCCTCAACCCAACACTAACAGTACCATGGGGAGACAGTATGTACACCCTCAACCCAACACTAACAGTACCATGGGGAGACAGTATGTACATCCTCAACCCAACACGGTATCTTAAACTAACAGAACCATGGGGAGACAGTACATCCTCAACCCAACACTAACAGTACCATGGGGAGACAGTATGTACATCCTCAACCCAACACGGTATCTTAAACTAACAGTACCATGGGGAGACAGTATGTACATCCTCAACCCAACACGGTATCTTAAACTAACAGTACCATGGGGAGACAGTACATCCTCAACCCAACACTAACAGTACCATGGGGAGACAGTATGTACATCCTCAACCCAACACGGTATCTTAAACTAACAGAACCATGGGGAGACAGTACACCCTCAACCCAAAACTAACAGTACCATGGGGAGACAGTATGTACATCCTCAACCCAACACGGTATCTTAAACTAACAGAACCATGGGGAGACAGTACACCCTCAACCCAAAACTAACAGTACCATGGGGAGACAGTATGTACATCCTCAACCCAACACGGTATCTTAAACTAACAGTACCATGGGGAGACAGTATGTACACCCTCAACCCAACACTGTCACTGGGCCAAATAAAACCCTTTTACTGCCAAAGAGAGGATTAGCAGGGGATATGAGAAGTGTGTATTGTCAGGTTCTGCGTAGGCAGTAGGTGCTCTCTCTCTCTCTCTCTCTCCCTTCTCTCTCTCCTCTCACACACACTTTGAGGTGGTGGTGATTCATGTTGAGATGTCTCAGTGAATGATCTCCTAGTAAAGAGACAGTTCCACAGTCCTGTTTAGTGCCAGGAATAGTAGAGTTGCTATGGCAACAGCAGCTATAAGGTAACAGTATTCTATGGGCTTTTTCACAGGAATGAAAAACAACTTGACTTGTCACTTCTGCCTCAGAAAAGGTTTAGGAGGCGAAATGTGAGAAGAAGCGAGCCAAGCGCTTCAGGAAGGGGAGAGATATATTTTAACAACCAAAAATCTCCTTGGCTGGCCTACTTTTCAGACCGTGTGTGGTAATGGTGGACCCTGTGGGAAGACAAGCATACATTTCCCTCTGGGAAGCCATGCAGTGGTAGTGGTGAGTCAGCTGAATTTAAAACACAGCCAGGAGTCAGCCCTCTAGAACAGTGTTTTACCAACTCTCAGTCTGTCCAGGAGTCAGCTGAATTTAAAACACCGCCAGGAGTCAGCCCTCTAGAACAGTGTTTACCAACTCCCAGTCTGTCCAGGAGTCAGCTGAATTTAAAACACCGCCAAGAGTCAGCCTTCTAGAACAGTGTTTACCAACTCCCAGTCTGTCCAGGAGTCAGCTGAATTTAAAACACCGCCAAGAGTCAGCCTTCTAGAACAGTGTTTACCAACTCCCAGTCTGTCCAGGAGTCAGCTGAATTTAAAACACCGCCAGGAGTCAGTCCTCTAGAACAGTGTTTACCAACTCCCAGTCTGTCCAGTAGTCAGCCCTCTAGAACAGTGTTTTACCAACTCCCAGTCTGTCCAGGAGTCAGCCCTCTAGAACAGTGTTTTACCAACTCTCAGTCTGTCCAGGAGTCAGCTGAATTTAAAACACCGCCAGGAGTCAGCCCTCTAGAACAGTGTTTACCAACTCCCAGTCTGTCCAGGAGTCAGCTGAATTTAAAACACCGCCAGGAGTCAGTCCTCTAGAACAGTGTTTACCAACTCCCAGTCTGTCCAGTAGTCAGCCCTCTAGAACAGTGTTTTACCAACTCCCAGTCTGTCCAGGAGTCAGTCCTCTAGAACAGTGTTTACCAACTCCCAGTCTGTCCAGTAGTCAGCCCTCTAGAACAGTGTTTTACCAACTCCCAGTCTGTCCAGGAGTCAGCTGAATTTAAAACACCGCCAGGAGTCAGCCCTCTAGAACAGTGTTTACCAACTCCCAGTCTGTCCAGGAGTCAGCTGAATTTAAAACACCGCCAGGAGTCAGTCCTCTAGAACAGTGTTTTACCAACTCCCAGTCTGTCCAGGAGTCAGCTGAATTTAAAACACCGCCAGGAGTCAGCCCTCTAGAACAGTGTTTTACCAACTCCCAGTCTGTCCAGGAGTCAGCTGAATTTAAAACACCGCCAGGAGTCAGCCCTCTAGAACAGTGTTTTACCAACTCCCAGTCTGTCCAGGAGTCAGCCCTCTAGAACAGTGTTTTACCAACTCCCAGTCTGTCCAGGAGTCAGCTGAATTTAAAACACCGCCAGGAGTCAGCCCTCTAGAACAGTGTTTTACCAACTCCCAGTCTGTCCAGGAGTCAGCCCTCTAGAACAGTGTTTTACCAACTCCCAGTCTGTCCAGGAGTCAGCCCTCTAGAACAGTGTTTTACCAACTCCCAGTCTGTCCAGGAGTCAGCCCTCTAGAACAGTGTTTTACCAACTCTCAGTCTGTCCAGGAGTCAGCTGAATTTAAAACACCGCCAGGAGTCAGCCCTCTAGAACAGTGTTTACCAACTCCCAGTCTGTCCAGGAGTCAGCCCTCTAGAACAGTGTTTTACCAACTCCCAGTCTGTCCAGGAGTCAGCCCTCTAGAACAGTGTTTTACCAACTCCCAGTCTGTCCAGGAGTCAGCCCTCTAGAACAGTGTTTTACCAACTCCCAGTCTGTCCAGGAGTCAGCCCTCTAGAACAGTGTTTTACCAACTCCCAGTCTGTCCAGGAGTCAGCCCTCTAGAACAGTGTTTTACCAACTCCCAGTCTGTCCAGGAGTCAGCCCTCTAGAACAGTGTTTTACCAACTCTCAGTCTGTCCAGGAGTCAGCTGAATTTAAAACACCGCCAGGAGTCAGCCCTCTAGAACAGTGTTTACCAACTCCCAGTCTGTCCAGGAGTCAGCCCTCTAGAACAGTGTTTTACCAACTCCCAGTCTGTCCAGGAGTCAGCCCTCTAGAACAGTGTTTTACCAACTCCCAGTCTGTCCAGGAGTCAGCCCTCTAGAACAGTGTTTTACCAACTCCCAGTCTGTCCAGGAGTCAGCCCTCTAGAACAGTGTTTTACCAACTCCCAGTCTGTCCAGGAGTCAGCCCTCTAGAACAGTGAAAGGCCCTGTTTGAGGACTCAAAATGTTCCCTTTTTCTTGTTGTGATTGTAGTGTGTTGGGGGCCTCAGTCTGTGCAGGCTTGTGTTTCAAACCAGAACGCACACGCCGGATTCAACTATCAACTTCTCCTCTGGGTCATTCAGATGGGATTGTGTGGGGCTAAAACAAATCATCGTAAAACTGACTATCCTACCGATCCTTGACTTCGGCGATGTCATTTACAAAATTGCCTCCAACACTCACAAATCACAAATTGGATGCAGTCTATCACAGTGCCATCCGTTTTGTCACCAAAGCCCCATATACTACCCACCACTGCGACCTGTATGCTCTCGTTGGCTGCCCCTCGCTTCATATTCGTCGCCAAACCCACTGGCTCCAGGTCATCTATAAGTCTTTGCTAGGTAAAGCCCCGCCTTATCTCAGCTCACTGGTCACCATAGCAATACCCAGCCGTAGCACGCGCTCCAGCAGGTATATTTCACTGGTCACCATAGCAACACCCACCTGTAGCACACGCTCCAGCAGGTATATTTCACTGGTCACCATAGCAACACCCACCTGTAGCACACGCTCCAGCAGGTATATTTCACTGGTCACCATAGCAACACCCACCTGTAGCACGCGCTCCAGCAGGTATATTTCACTGGTCACCATAGCAACACCCACCTGTAGCACGCGCTCCAGCAGGTATATTTCACTGGTCACCATAGCAACACCCACCCGTAGCACGTGCTCCAGCAGGTATATTTCACTGGTCACCATAGCAACACCCACCCGTAGCACGTGCTCCAGCAGGTATATTTCACTGGTCATCCACAAAGCCAACACCTCCTTTGGCCGCCTTTCCTTCCAGTTCTCTGCTGCCAATGACTGGAACGAACTGCAAAAATCACTGAAGCTGGAGACATATCTCCCTCACTAACTTTAAGCACCAGCTGTCAGAGCAGCTCACAGATCATTGCACCTGTACACAGCCCATCTTTAAATAGCCCATCCAACTACCTCATCCCCATATTGTTTTTATTTTTTTGGTCCTTTGCACCCCAGTATCTCTACTTGCACATTCATCTTCTGCACATCTATCACTCCAGTGTTTAATTGCTAAGTTGTAATTACTTCGCCACTATGGCCTATTTATTGCCTAACCTCCCTAATCTTACTTCATTTGCACACACTGTATATATACTTTTTCTATTGTGTTAATGACTGTATGTTTGTTTTATTCCATGTGTAACTCTGTGTTGTTGTTTGTGTCGCACTGCTTTGCTTTATCTTGGCCAGGTCGCAGTTGTGAATGAGAACTTGTTCTCAACTGGCCTACCTGGTTAAATAAAGGTGAAATAAATTAATACAAATTACAACAGGTTGAGAATCGCTTGTGTAACCTATCAAAGCAGTCCGTTACCTGGAGGGAGGACAGGTTGGTTCCTTCCCGGTAACAGTTAGTGATAGCTAGGTTAGAGGGATAGGTTAGCGTTAGGGATTCTCACCTGGACAGCTTGGTTCCTTCCCGGTAACAGTTAGTGATAGCTAGGTTAGAGGGTTAGGTCAGTGTTAGGGATTCTCACCTGGATGGGTTGGTTCCTTCCCGGTAACAGTTAGTGATAGCTAGGTTAGAGGGTTAGGTCAGTGTTAGGGATTCTCACCTGGATGGGTTGGTTCCTTCCCGGTAACAGTTAGTGATAGCTAGGTTAGAGGGTTAGGTTAGCGTTAGGGATTCTCACCTGGATGGGTTGGTTCCTTCCTGGTAACAGTTAGTGATAGCTAGGTTAGAGGGTTAGGTCAGTGTTAGGGATTCTCACCTGGATGGGTTGGTTCCTTCCCGGTAACAGTTAGTGATAGCTAGGTTAGAGGGTTAGGTCAGTGTTAGGGATTCTCACCTGGACGGGTCGGTTCCTTCCTGGTAACAGTTAGTGATAGCTAGGTTAGAGGGTTAGGTCAGCGTTAGGGATTCTCACTCGGATGGGTTGAGTTTAGGGTTGAACAGGGATGTGGACATTAAGCTGGGGTTAGGGACCATGCACCAGGACGTGTTGGCTCCTCCCAGGTAAGAATTAGTGATAGGTTAGGGGTCAGGTAAGGTTATGGGTTAAGGTTTCTCACCTGGATGGCGTGAGGACATGTCTCATGCACCAGGACGTGTTGGCTCCTCCCAGGTAGGAGTTTCTCTGAGTATCTTCATAGGCCACTCCAATCCTGTACTCTGTGTCCTCGTCCAGTTCCACCTCCCAGTAATGTCTGCCTCTCACAGGGATCAGGTCCCCTAACACAGCTACACACCTGGACCAAACACACAGGCATACAATATACACTATCAGAGGGAGGCGACACCAACACACACCTACACAGTACACACACCTGGACCAAACACACAGGCATACAATATACACTATCAGAGAGAGGAGACACACCTGGACCAAACACACACGCATACAATATACACTATCAGAGAGAGGAGACACACCTGGAACAAACACACACGCATACAATATACACTATCAGAGAGAGGAGACACCTACACACACCTACACAGCTACACACCTGGACCAAACACACAGGCATACAATATACACTATCAGAGAGAGGAGACACACCTGGACCAAACACACACGCATACAATATACACTATCAGAGAGAGGAGACACACCTGGACCAAACACACACGCATACAATATACACTATCAGAGAGAGGAGACACCTACACACACCTACACAGCTACACACCTGGACCAAACACACAGGCATACAATATACACTATCAGAGAGAGGAGACACACCTGGACCAAACACACAGGCATACAATATACACTATCAGAGAGAGGAGACACACCTGGACCAAACACACAGGCATACAATATACACTATCAGAGAGAGGAGACACACCTGGACCAAACACACAGGCATACAATATACACTATCAGAGGGAGGAGACACACCTGGACCAAACACACAGGCATACAATATACACTATCAGAGGGAGGCGACACCTACACACACCTGGACCAAACACACACGCATACAATATACACTATCAGAGGGAGGAGACACAGCTGGACCAAACACACAGGCATACAATATACACTATCAGAGGGAGGAGACACAGCTACACACCTGGACCAAACACACACTATACACTATCAGAGGGAGGAGACACAGCTACACACACCTACACAGCTACACACCTGGACCAAACACACACGCATACAATATACACTATCAGAGGGAGGAGACACACCTGGACCAAACACACACGCATACAATATACACTATCAGAGGGAGGAGACACAGCTACACACACCTACACAGCTACACACACCTGGACCAAACACACAGGCATACAATATACACTATCAGAGAGAGGAGACACCTACACACACCTACACAGCTACACACCTGGACCAAACACACAGGCATACAATATACACTATCAGAGAGAGGAGACACCTACACACACCTACACAGCTACACACCTGGACCAAACACACACGCATACAATATACACTATCAGAGAGAGGAGACACACCTGGACCAAACACACAGGCATACAATATACACTATCAGAGGGAGGAGACACACCTGGACCAAACACACACTATACACTATCAGAGGGAGGCGACACACCTGGACCAAACACACAGGCATACAATATACACTATCAGAGGGAGGAGACACACCTGGACCAAACACACACTATACACTATCAGAGGGAGGAGACACACCTGGACCAAACACACAGGCATACAATATACACTATCAGAGAGAGGAGACACAGCTACACACACCTACACAGCTACACACCTGGACCAAACACACAGGCATACAATATACACTATCAGAGAGAGGAGACACACCTGGACCAAACACACAGGCATACAATATACACTATCAGAGGGAGGCGACACCTACACACACCTACACAGCTACACACCTGGACCAAACACACACGCATACAATATACACTATCAGAGAGAGGAGACACACCTGGACCAAACACACACTATACACTATCAGAGGGAGGCGACACCTACACACACCTACACAGCTACACACCTGGACCAAACACACAGGCATACAATATACACTATCAGAGGGAGGAGACACACCTGGACCAAACACACAGGCATACAATATACACTATCAGAGGGAGGAGACACACCTGGACCAAACACACACTATACACTATCAGAGGGAGGAGACACAGCTGGACCAAACACACAGGCATACAATATACACTATCAGAGGGAGGAGACACAGCTGGACCAAACACACAGGCATACAATATACACTATCAGAGGGAGGAGACACAGCTGGACCAAACACACAGGCATACAATATACACTATCAGAGAGAGGAGACACAGCTACACACCTGGACCAAACACACAGGCATACAATACACACTATCAGAGAGAGGAGACACAGCTGGACCAAACACACTGTTGTAACTTTAATGTGTTACAGAGTTAATGTTTAAGTTTATTCTTTGAGCTGTATCTAAAGATATTTCTTTAGATTTATTTGCATATGTAATTGTATTGGGTTGTGTTGAATTACGCTTTTTGACTGCAAGTCCCAGAATGCCTTGCGAGAGGAATGAGTGATAACGCGCCAATTATGTGCAGGTGCGGGTGATTGTGGCTGACTTTCCGATAGCATCTTACCTGCATTGCTCTGTACCAAAACAATTGTTGTTAAATGTAACGTAAACAAGTATTCTTACTAAAATAAGCTTTCGTATCAAACCCGACGTCCCGAGTCATTACTAAGAAGTTAGTTAATCTAAAAGTTTGGTGCCGAAACCCGGGATATGAGCTGCGACGAAGAAGTGGCTGAAATGGCTGAGGAGGAACGTCGGCATGAAGCAGAAAGAATGAGACGAAAGCGGGGTACCATTCGAGGCGCAACAACGCGGATTTTGAATCAGATTGACGTGGAAATATCCCAGTCAAATCCGGATACCGATCACTTGAGTACATTGTTGGAATTGCTATCCGCTAAGGAGGACAGTTTGTTTGAGCTCGATCGTGGAATTGAACAGTTAACGCCATTGGACGGATTGGAGGCAGAGATTGCATGCACGGAGGATTACAAAGAACGCATTATCATGCTGAAGAGCCGTGCACAAAGAGTGATAACGAAGAAACAGGACGTCAATCCACTACCAGCCCGGGTGAGTGACGCTAACTCAAACATATCACAGAGACAATCAGTAAGGCTACCGAAGTTGATTATTGAGAAATTCTATGGAGATGTCAGTATGTGGCAGGAGTTTTGGAGCCAATATGAGACTGCTATTCACAACAATGATTCACTGTGTAAAAAAGAGAAGTTTACCTATCTGAAAACATATCTCACTGGACCAGCTGCAAAGGCAGTAGCAGGACTGATGTTAACAGACATGAACTATGATAATGCAATCGCTCTACTCAAGAGCAGATTTGGAAGGAAAGATCTTGTGATTAGTGCTCATATGTCAAAGCTGCTGAATCTCACACCTGTGAAGAAATCCTCTGATCTAAATGCATTGAGGCAGCTATATGATGAATGTGAAATTCAGATTAGGAGCCTGGAATCACTGGGTGTAATGTCAGAAACCTATGGAAGCCTACTATGCCCAATCTTACTGCAGATGATTCCAGAGGACATAGCTCTTGACTATAGTCGTCAGAGGGGAGTAGATGATGAATGGAAAGTGTCTGAGATTATCAGTTTCCTACAGAAAGAGGTTCAGAGCAGGGAGAGAGCGCTACAAATGACAAGATCATACAACCAACAGAAAGAGAGCAAACCATGGAACAAGTCATGCTTCTCCAATGAAATGAAAACAAAAAGACCCAACATGCCCTCTGCTGCAGCACTGCATACAACCAGCCAGAAGGAACAACAAACGTGTCTATTTTGTGACAGTGCAGACCACAAATCAGAAAACTGCACTGACTACAATATTGCTACACGCAAAGAGAAACTAAAGAACATGGGAAGATGCTTTGTATGTTTAGGACAGAGACACATAGCAAAATTCTGTAAAGTCAAAGATGTGTCATGTGCAACATGTGGAAGCAGACATCACATTGCGGTTTGTACCAGTAAGAGGAGGGAGGTGCAACCCCCTACTGTTTCTGTAGATGCTGTTGTTTCCTCAGTTATTCCCCATTCAGTGAAGATGAAGCCAGATGGACAGAACACTGTGTTGCTACAAACGGCAAAGGCATGGGTAGAAGGCCCATCGGGCAGGAAGATAGCTCGTTGCTTACTAGATGGAGGCAGTCAGAGAAGCTTCATACATGAAAACCTTGTGAAGGGCTTGAAGCTACCAGTAATCAGACAAGAGGCACTCACTCTTCACACGTTTGGCTCCTCTGCCCCAGCAACGTCCCAACGCAACACAGTGAAAGTCATCTTGGAGAATGTCTGGGACAAACAGCAGAGAATAGAGATAGAGGCAATTGAAACCCCACAAGTGTGCACAGCTGTGATGAAGGTTCCTGGTGAACGGATTCAGTATGAGCTCAGTAAAAGGGGACTGCAGCTCGCAGACTTTCCAGGAGATGACAATGATCCTGAACTCTCTGTCCTGATAGGAGCAGACTACTACTGGCAGATAGTATCAGGCAGAGTGGAGCGACTGACGGAGACGCTAGTTGCTTTAGAGAGCACCTTTGGATGGTCGGTGCAGGGACCCGTGTCCATGTCAAGTGTCGCCGAGGCAACTTGCATGTTCATCCCACTTGATGAAGACACACTAGTCTCCAAGCAATTGCATGCATTCTGGGAGCTTGAGTCTCTGGGTATTCTAAGCGAGAAAACACATAACTCAGAGGAAACCGAGGCTCTACAAAGGTTTGAGGAAACAACCACCTTCAAAGATGGGCGATACCATGTGGAGTTGCCATGGAAACGAGAAATGCCAGAACTCCAAGACAACTATAGAATCGCCAAGAAACGGTTTGAATGTCTGAAGAAAAGGCTGAAGAAGGATGTGACGTTGTACAGCAGATACAATGAAGTAGTAGAAGACTACTTACAACAAGATATGGCAGAGGACGTGCCCAAGGACAACGCATCAAGTGCAGACAACGTAAAATACTACTTACCTCACCATGCAGTACTCAGAGAAGATAAGGTGACAACAAAACTGAGAGTGGTGTTTGATGCCTCGTCCCATGAAGATGGCTGTCCATCTCTCAATGACTGTCTACTCACAGGACCGAACCTGAATCCGGATCTGCTCAGCGTTCTGATAAAGTTCAGACTACATGAGATCGCATTCATGGCAGACATCAAGAAAGCTTTCCTGCAGATATCCCTAGCAGAGAGAGACAGAGACGCCGTGAGATTTCTATGGCTCACTGGCCCACCAAGGGGAGAAAATGAAGAGGAGCTGCGTGTGCTGAGGATGAAAAGAGTGGTATTTGGAGCTTCCCCAAGTCCATTTTTGCTGGCAGCTACAATCAGGAAGCACCTGAAACAATATGAAACAGAACAACCAGAAGTTGTAGAGATACTGAGAGAGTCACTCTACGTAGATGACTTCATTGCAAGTTCACGCAATGTTGAAGAGGCTTACCTTGTGACAACAACTGCAAAGCGAATGCTGTCGAATGCAGGCATGGACCTCTGCAAATGGATGACCAATTCTCCTGAATTGAAAACAAAATGGGAGGAGAGTACGACAACTGACCACCCGTTGACGTTACAAACACAAGGAGTAGTGCTGAAGGTTTTAGGTTTAGTATGGAGGCCGGAAACGGATGACTTTGTGTTTGACCTCAGGCCGCTACTGAGCATTCTAAAGCAAAAGGAAAACACAAAGAGAAGTGTTCTGCAGTCGTCTGCACGTATCTTCGACCCTCTTGGTTTCTTAACTCCCTTCACCATCAGGATCAAGTGCATGTTCCAGGAAATGTGGGAGAGGGGACTCAGCTGGGACGAAGAATTACCACCTGATCTGACACGAGAATGGCAACAGTGGTGTTCAGAACTACCCCAGTTACACCAGCTCACCATACCAAGGTGGTACAGAACAGACATGCGGCCACAGAATAACCACACCCTGAAACTACACGTGTTCTGTGATGCAAGTGAAAGGGCTTACAGTGCAGTAGCTTACTTGCAAGGTGAGTCACAAGACAGGGAAACAACAAGTCTAGTCGCATCCAAGTCCAGGGTAGCCCCACTTAAGAAAATGACGCTGCCACGCCTGGAGCTCATGGGAGCTGTGATTGGAGCGAGACTAGCAAACAACTTGATGACCACACTGAAAATGGAAGAAAAACAGATTAACATGTGGACAGACTCGATGATCGTGCTGCATTGGATTTGCAGCTCAGCTCAGAAATGGAAACAGTTTGTTGCGAACAGAGTGACGGAGATCCAGTCCTTGACCAATCCAGAGTCATGGTCACATATTGAAGGAAAACTAATCCAGCTGACCTCCCTACAAGAGGACAAACTGTTAGAAACTTGACACAGAGCGAGCTATGGTGGAATGGACCCAGAATTCTGACATCACCCAATCAGTCCGAAGAGACTGATGATAACAAGGTTCCGGAAGAGGTGAATATAGAACTCAAGTCCAGTTGCCAGGTTACTGTACAACTCGCAGCAAACAGCACAGACAGCACTGAACCTGTGTTGGAGCTTGAAAGGTACAGCAAACTGAAAAGAGTGTTCAGAGTCACCGCCTGGATAAAGAGATTCATAGCCAATGCTCGTACAACCATAAAGATGCAAGGTGAACTGACTGCTGACGAACTGTTCGATGCAGAAAAGTACTGGATTAAGGTAACACAACAACAGAGTTTCGGACAGGAGATCAAACTACTGAAGGCAGGAAAAAGCCTAAACAATGACTGTAAAATCAGAGAACTGAAACCTTTCCTGGACGAACACGAACTACTCAGTGTAGGAGGAAGACTGCAACAGTCCAACTTCACATTCAGAGAGCAGCACCCATGGGTTCTGCCCAATAAGTCCAGATACTCAGAAATGCTGATACAGTACCAACATGAGAAGGTGATGCATTCTGGAGCAAGTAACACTCAGCACCCAACGTTAAACAAGGGGGAAATGACACGCAGATGGAAGTACAGGCAGAGACTTGTGACCAGTTTCTGGAACAGTTGGCGAAGGGACTACTTGCTGGATCTAAAGTCAGCACACCGCTGTGACACACCACAGCCCACCCCACTGAAAGCGGGTGACGTTGTACTCATTGGAGAAGATAACCTACCCAGACAAACCTGGAAACTAGGAAAGATTGAGGAACTGTTTCCAGGCCGAGATGGCTTAGTTAGATCATGTTCAGTTCGTACTGCTTCAGGGACTTTGTTGAGGAGACCTATTCAGTTGATATACTGCCTAGAGATCTAGATGAACACAATTGTTCATCGGGGGGGAGGATGTTGTAACTTTAATGTGTTACAGAGTTAATGTTTAAGTTTATTCTTTGAGCTGTATCTAAAGATATTTCTTTAGATTTATTTGCATATGTAATTGTATTGGGTTGTGTTGAATTACGCTTTTTGACTGCAAGTCCCAGAATGCCTTGCGAGAGGAATGAGTGATAACGCGCCAATTATGTGCAGGTGCGGGTGATTGTGGCTGACATTCCGATAGCATCTTACCTGCATTGCTCTGTACCAAAACAATTGTTGTTAAATGTAACGTAAACAAGTATTCTTACTAAAATAAGCTTTCGTATCAAACCCGACGTCCCGAGTCATTACTAAGAAGTTAGTTAATCTAAGACACACAGGCATACAATATACACTATCAGAGGGAGGAGACACCTACACACACCTACACAGCTACACACCTGGACCAAACACACAGGCATACAATATACACTATCAGAGAGAGGAGACACCTACACACACCTACACAGCTACACACCTGGACCAAACACACAGGCATACAATATACACTATCAGAGAGAGGAGACACCTACACACACCTACACAGCTACACACCTGGACCAAACACACAGGCATACAATACACACTATCAGAGGGAGGAGACACCTACACACACCTACACAGCTACACACCTGGACCAAACACACAGGCATACAATATACACTATCAGAGGGAGGAGACACCTACACACAGCTACACACCTGGACCAAACACACAGGCATACAATATACACTATCAGAGAGAGGAGACACAGCTGGACCAAACACACAGGCATACAATATACACTATCAGAGGGAGGAGACACAGCTACACACCTGGACCAAACACACACTATACACTATCAGAGGGAGGAGACACAGCAACACACCTGGACCAAACACACAGGCATACAATATACACTATCAGAGGGAGAAGACACAGCTACACACCTGGACCAAACACACACTATACACTATCAGAGGGAGGAGACACAGCTACACACCTGGACCAAACACACACTATACACTATCAGAGGGAGGAGACACAGCTACACACCTGGACCAAACACACACTATACACTATCAGAGGGAGGAGACACACCTGGACCAAACACACACGCATACAATATACACTATCAGAGAGAGGAGACACACCTGGACCAAACACACAGGCATACAATATACACTATCAGAGGGAGGAGACACACCTGGACCAAACACACAGGCATACAATATACACTATCAGAGAGAGGAGACACACCTGGACCAAACACACACGCATACAATATACACTATCAGAGGGAGGAGACACAGCTACACACACCTACACAGTACACACACCTGGACCAAACACACACGCATACAATATACACTATCAGAGGGAGGAGACACAGCTACACACCTGGACCAAACACACACGCATACAATATACACTATCAGAGGGAGGAGACACAGCTACACACCTGGACCAAACACACACGCATACAATATACACTATCAGAGGGAGGAGACACAGCTACACACCTGGACCAAACACACACTATACACTATCAGAGGGAGGAGACACAGCTACACACCTGGACCAAACACACACTATAAACTATCAGAGGGAGGAGACACAGCTACACACCTGGACCAAACACACACTATACACTATCAGAGGGAGGAGACACACCTGGACCAAACACACAGGCATACAATATACACTATCAGAGAGAGGAGACACACCTGGACCAAACACACAGGCATACAATATACACTATCAGAGGGAGGAGACACAGCTACACACCTGGACCAAACACACACGCATACAATATACACTATCAGAGGGAGGAGACACAGCTACACACCTGGACCAAACACACACGCATACAATATACACTATCAGAGGGAGGAGACACAGCTACACACCTGGACCAAACACACACTATACACTATCAGAGGGAGGAGACACAGCTACACACCTGGACCAAACACACACTATAAACTATCAGAGGGAGGAGACACAGCTACACACCTGGACCAAACACACACTATACACTATCAGAGGGAGGAGACACACCTGGACCAAACACACACGCATACAATATACACTATCAGAGAGAGGAGACACACCTGGACCAAACACACAGGCATACAATATACACTATCAGAGGGAGGAGACACACCTGGACCAAACACACAGGCATACAATATACACTATCAGAGAGAGGAGACACACCTGGACCAAACACACATGCATACAATATACACTATCAGAGAGAGGAGACACAGCTGGACCAAACACACAGGCATACAATATACACTATCAGAGGGAGGAGACACACCTGGACCAAACACACACGCATACAATATACACTATCAGAGAGAGGAGACACACCTGGACCAAACACACAGGCATACAATATACACTATCAGAGGGAGGAGACACACCTGGACCAAACACACAGGCATACAATATACACTATCAGAGAGAGGAGACACACCTGGACCAAACACACACGCATACAATATACACTATCAGAGGGAGGAGACACAGCTACACACACCTACACAGTACACACACCTGGACCAAACACACACGCATACAATATACACTATCAGAGGGAGGAGACACAGCTACACACACCTACACAGCTACACACCTGGACCAAACACACAGGCATACAATATACACTATCAGAGAGAGGAGACACACCTGGACCAAACACACAGGCATACAATATACACTATCAGAGAGAGGAGACACACCTGGACCAAACACACAGGCATACAATATACACTATCAGAGGGAGGAGACACAGCTACACACCTGGACCAAACACACACGCATACAATATACACTATCAGAGGGAGGAGACACAGCTACACACCTGGACCAAACACACACGCATACAATATACACTATCAGAGGGAGGAGACACAGCTACACACCTGGACCAAACACACACTATACACTATCAGAGGGAGGAGACACAGCTACACACCTGGACCAAACACACACTATAAACTATCAGAGGGAGGAGACACAGCTACACACCTGGACCAAACACACACTATACACTATCAGAGGGAGGAGACACACCTGGACCAAACACACAGGCATACAATATACACTATCAGAGGGAGGAGACACACCTGGACCAAACACACAGGCATACAATATACACTATCAGAGAGAGGAGACACACCTGGACCAAACACACAGGCATACAATATACACTATCAGAGAGAGGAGACACACCTGGACCAAACACACAGGCATACAATATACACTATCAGAGGGAGGAGACACACCTGGACCAAACACACAGGCATACAATATACACTATCAGAGAGAGGAGACACACCTGGACCAAACACACATGCATACAATATACACTATCAGAGGGAGGAGACACAGCTACACACACCTACACAGTACACACACCTGGACCAAACACACACGCATACAATATACACTATCAGAGGGAGGAGACACAGCTACACACACCTACACAGCTACACACCTGGACCAAACACACAGGCATACAATATACACTATCAGAGAGAGGAGACACACCTGGACCAAACACACAGGCATACAATATACACTATCAGAGGGAGGAGACACCTACACACACCTACACAGCTACACACACCTGGACCAAACACACAGGCATACAATATACACTATCAGAGAGAGGAGACACACCTGGACCAAACACACAGGCATACAATATACACTATCAGAGGGAGGAGACACACCTGGACCAAACACACAGGCATACAATATACACTATCAGAGAGAGGAGACACACCTGGACCAAACACACAGGCATACAATATACACTATCAGAGAGAGGAGACACACCTGGACCAAACACACAGGCATACAATATACACTATCAGAGAGAGGAGACACACCTGGACCAAACACACACGCATACAATATACACTATCAGAGGGAGGAGACACAGCTACACACCTGGACCAAACACACACGCATACAATATACACTATCAGAGAGAGGAGACACACCTGGACCAAACACACACGCATACAATATACACTATCAGAGAGAGGAGACACACCTGGACCAAACACACACGCATACAATATACACTATCAGAGGGAGGAGACACAGCTACACACCTGGACCAAACACACACGCATACAATATACACTATCAGAGGGAGGAGACACAGCTACACACCTGGACCAAACACACACTATACACTATCAGAGGGAGGAGACACAGCTACACACCTGGACCAAACACACACTATACACTATCAGAGGGAGGAGACACACCTGGACCAAACACACAGGCATACAATATACACTATCAGAGGGAGGCGACACCTACACACACCTACACAGCTACACACCTGGACCAAACACACAGGCATACAATATACACTATCAGAGAGAGGAGACACAGCTGGACCAAACACACAGGCATACAATATACACTATCAGAGAGAGGAGACACACCTGGACCAAACACACACGCATACAATATACACTATCAGAGAGAGGAGACACCTACACACACCTACACAGCTACACACCTGGACCAAACACACAGGCATACAATATACACTATCAGAGGGAGGAGACACAGCTACACACCTGGACCAAACACACAGGCATACAATATACACTATCAGAGGGAGGCGACACCTACACACACCTACACAGCTACACACCTGGACCAAACACACAGGCATACAATATACACTATCAGAGAGAGGAGACACAGCTGGACCAAACACACAGGCATACAATATACACTATCAGAGAGAGGAGACACAGCTACACACCTGGACCAAACACACACTATACACTATCAGAGGGAGGAGACACAGCTACACACAGCACAAATCTACACACACCTACACAGTACACACTCCTACACACAACTACACACAGCACAAATCTACACACACACAGTACACACACCTACACACAGCACAAATCTACACACACACAGTACACACACCTACACACAGCACAAATCTACACACACCTACACAGTACACACTCCTACACACAACTACACACAACACAAATCAACACACACACAGTACACACTCCTACAAACAACTACACACAACACAAATCTACACACACAAGGTACACACTCCTACACACAACTACACACAGCACAAATCTACACACACACAGTACACACCACACTATCACGGGATGAGTACACTCCCATTTTCAGATGTTTCATTTTGAAAGCTACAGTAAATCTCCATGTCATTAACAGATCTCTATTAGCTGAGGTGTTCAGCAGGTGTTAAACCTGGTTGGTTTGTCTACCTGGCGAAGGTGTTGTCGTCGAAGGTCATGGCAGAGAGCGGGAGCTCCTCGTCGCCGTAGAACATGGAGAAGCCGTCCTCAGAGATGGACAGACAGGGGTGGGCTGTGTCCTGCAGCAGGTGGAAGACGGTTCCTACACACACAGTAACAACCTCACTGTCTGGCCTTGACAACTATAAAACACACAGTAACAACCTCACTGTCTGGCCTTGACAACTATAAAACACACAGTAACAACCTCACTGTCTGGCCTTGACAACTATAAAACACACAGTAACAACCTCACTGTCTGGCCTTGACAACTATAAAACACACAGTAACAACCTCACTGTCTGGCCTTGACAACTATAAAACACACAGTAACAACCTCACTGTCTGGCCTTGACAACTATAAAACACACAGTAACAACCTCACTGTCTGGCCTTGACAACTATAAAACACACAGTAACAACCTCACTGTCTGGCCTTGACAACTATAAAACACACAGTAACAACCTCACTGTCTGGTCTGACAACTATAAAACACACAGTAACAACCTCACTGTCTGGCCTTGACAACTATAAAACACACAGTAACAACCTCACTGTCTGGTCTTGACAACTATAAAACACACAGTAACAACAACCTCACTGTCTGGCCTTGACAACTATAAAACACACAGTAACAACCTCACTGTCTGGTCTTGACAACTATAAAACACACAGTAACAACCTCACTGTCTGGTCTGACAACTATAAAACACACAGTAACAACCTCACTGTCTGGTCTTGACAACTATAAAACACACAGTAACAACAACCTCACTGTCTGGTCTTGACAACTATAAAACACACAGTAACAACAACCTCACTGTCTGGCCTTGACAACTATAAAACACACAGTAACAACCTCATTGTCTGGCCTTGACAACTATAAAACACACAGTAACAACCTCACTGTCTGGCCTTGACAACTATAAAACACACAGTAACAACCTCACTGTCTGGCCTTGACAACTATAAAACACACAGTAACAACCTCACTGTCTGGCCTTGACAACTATAAAACACAGTAACAACCTCACTGTCTGGCCTTGACAACTATAAAACACAGTAACAACCTCACTGTCTGGCCTTGACAACTATACAACACACAGTAACAACCTCACTGTCTGGCCTTGACAACTATAAAACACACAGTAACAACCTCACTGTCTGGCCTTGACAACTATAAAACACACAGTAACAACCTCACTGTCTGGTCTTGACAACTATAAAACACACAGTAACAACCTCACTGTCTGGCCTTGACAACTATAAAACACACAGTAACAACCTCACTGTCTGGCCTTGACAACTATAAAACACACAGTAACAACCTCACTGTCTGGCCTTGACAACTATAAAACACACAGTAACAACCTCACTGTCTGGCCTTGACAACTATAAAACACACAGTAACAACCTCACTGTCTGGCCTTGACAACTATAAAACACACAGTAACAACCTCACTGTCTGGTCTTGACAACTATAAAACACACAGTAACAACCTCACTGTCTGGCCTTGACAACTATAAAACACACAGTAACAACCTCACTGTCTGGTCTTGACAACTATAAAACACACAGTAACAACCTCACTGTCTGGCCTTGACAACTATAAAACACACAGTAACAACCTCACTGTCTGGCCTTGACAACTATAAAACACACAGTAACAACCTCACTGTCTGGCCTTGACAACTATAAAACACACAGTAACAACCTCACTGTCTGGCCTTGACAACTATAAAACACACAGTAACAACCTCACTGTCTGGCCTTGACAACTATAAAACACACAGTAACAACCTCACTGTCTGGCCTTGACAACTATAAAACACACAGTAACAACCTCACTGTCTGGCCTTGACAACTATAAAACACACAGTAACAACCTCACTGTCTGGTCTTGACAACTATAAAACACACAGTAACAACCTCACTGTCTGGCCTTGACAACTATAAAACACACAGTAACAACCTCACTGTCTGGTCTTGACAACTATAAAACACACAGTAACAACCTCACTGTCTGGTCTTGACAACTATAAAACACACAGTAACAACCTCACTGTCTGGCCTTGACAACTATAAAACACACAGTAACAACCTCACTGTCTGGCCTTGACAACTATAAAACACACAGTAACAACCTCACTGTCTGGCCTTGACAACTATAAAACACACAGTAACAACCTCACTGTCTGGTCTTGACAACTATAAAACACACAGTAACAACCTCACTGTCTGGCCTTGACAACTATAAAACACACAGTAACAACCTCACTGTCTGGCCTTGACAACTATAAAACACACAGTAACAACCTCACTGTCTGGTCTTGACAACTATAAAACACACAGTAACAACCTCACTGTCTGGCCTTGACAACTATAAAACACACAGTAACAACCTCACTGTCTGGTCTTGACAACTATAAAACACACAGTAACAACCTCACTGTCTGGCCTTGACAACTATAAAACACACAGTAACAACCTCACTGTCTGGCCTTGACAACTATAAAACACACAGTAACAACCTCACTGTCTGGCCTTGACAACTATAAAACACACAGTAACAACCTCACTGTCTGGCCTTGACAACTATAAAACACACAGTAACAACCTCACTGTCTGGCCTTGACAACTATAAAACACACAGTAACAACCTCACTGTCTGGCCTTGACATCTATAAAACACACAGTAACAACCTCACTGTCTGGCCTTGACAACTATAAAACACACAGTAACAACCTCACTGTCTGGCCTTGACAACTATAAAACACACAGTAACAACCTCACTGTCTGGCCTTGACAACTATAAAACACACAGTAACAACCTCACTGTCTGGCCTTGACATCTATAAAACACACAGTAACAACCTCACTGTCTGGCCTTGACAACTATAAAACACACAGTAACAACCTCACTGTCTGGCCTTGACAACTATAAAACACACAGTAACAACCTCACTGTCTGGTCTTGACATCTATAAAACACACAGTAACAACCTCACTGTCTGGTCTTGACAACTATAAAACACACAGTAACAACCTCACTGTCTGGTCTTGACAACTATACAACACACAGTAACAACCTCACTGTCTGGCCTTGACAACTATAAAACACACAGTAACAACCTCACTGTCTGGCCTTGACAACTATAAAACACACAGTAACAACCTCACTGTCTGGCCTTGACAACTATAAAACACACAGTAACAACCTCACTGTCTGGCCTTGACAACTATAAAACACACAGTAACAACCTCACTGTCTGGCCTTGACAACTATAAAACACACAGTAACAACCTCACTGTCTGGCCTTGACAACTATAAAACACACAGTAACAACCTCACTGTCTGGCCTTGACAACTATAAAACACACAGTAACAACCTCACTGTCTGGCCTTGACAACTATAAAACACACAGTAACAACCTCACTGTCTGGCCTTGACAACTATAAAACACACAGTAACAACCTCACTGTCTGGCCTTGACAACTATAAAACACACAGTAACAACAACCTCACTGTCTGGCCTTGACAACTATAAAACACACAGTAACAACCTCACTGTCTGGTCTTGACAACTATAAAACACAGTAACAACCTCACTGTCTGGTCTTGACAACTATAAAACACACAGTAACAACCTCACTGTCTGGCCTTGACAACTATAAAACACACAGTAACAACCTCACTGTCTGGTCTTGACAACTATAAAACACACAGTAACAACCTCACTGTCTGGCCTTGACAACTATAAAACACACAGTAACAACCTCACTGTCTGGCCTTGACAACTATAAAACACACAGTAACAACCTCACTGTCTGGCCTTGACAACTATAAAACACACAGTAACAACCTCACTGTCTGGCCTTGACAACTATAAAACACACAGTAACAACCTCACTGTCTGGCCTTGACAACTATAAAACACACAGTAACAACCTCACTGTCTGGCCTTGACAACTATAAAACACACAGTAACAACCTCACTGTCTGGTCTTGACATCTATAAAACACACAGTAACAACCTCACTGTCTGGCCTTGACAACTATAAAACACACAGTAACAACCTCACTGTCTGGCCTTGACAACTATAAAACACACAGTAACAACCTCACTGTCTGGCCTTGACAACTATAAAACACACAGTAACAACCTCACTGTCTGGTCTTGACATCTATAAAACACACAGTAACAACCTCACTGTCTGGCCTTGACAACTATAAAACACACAGTAACAACCTCACTGTCTGGCCTTGACAACTATAAAACACACAGTAACAACCTCACTGTCTGGCCTTGACAACTATAAAACACACAGTAACAACCTCACTGTCTGGCCTTGACAACTATAAAACACACAGTAACAACCTCACTGTCTGGCCTTGACAACTATAAAACACACAGTAACAACCTCACTGTCTGGCCTTGACATCTATAAAACACACAGTAACAACCTCACTGTCTGGTCTTGACAACTATAAAACACACAGTAACAACCTCACTGTCTGGCCTTGACAACTATAAAACACACAGTAACAACCTCACTGTCTGGCCTTGACAACTATAAAACACACAGTAACAACCTCACTGTCTGGCCTTGACAACTATAAAACACACAGTAACAACCTCACTGTCTGGTCTTGACAACTATAAAACACACAGTAACAACCTCACTGTCTGGCCTTGACAACTATAAAACACACAGTAACAACCTCACTGTCTGGTCTTGACAACTATAAAACACACAGTAACAACCTCACTGTCTGGCCTTGACAACTATAAAACACACAGTAACAACCTCACTGTCTGGCCTTGACAACTATAAAACACACAGTAACAACCTCACTGTCTGGCCTTGACAACTATAAAACACACAGTAACAACCTCACTGTCTGGCCTTGACAACTATAAAACACACAGTAACAACCTCACTGTCTGGCCTTGACAACTATAAAACACACAGTAACAACCTCACTGTCTGGCCTTGACAACTATAAAACACACAGTAACAACCTCACTGTCTGGCCTTGACAACTATAAAACACACAGTAACAACCTCACTGTCTGGCCTTGACAACTATAAAACACACAGTAACAACCTCACTGTCTGGCCTTGACAACTATAAAACACACAGTAACAACCTCACTGTCTGGCCTTGACAACTATAAAACACACAGTAACAACCTCACTGTCTGGTCTGACAACTATAAAACACACAGTAACAACCTCACTGTCTGGCCTTGACAACTATAAAACACACAGTAACAACCTCACTGTCTGGTCTTGACAACTATAAAACACACAGTAACAACAACCTCACTGTCTGGCCTTGACAACTATAAAACACACAGTAACAACCTCACTGTCTGGTCTTGACAACTATAAAACACACAGTAACAACCTCACTGTCTGGTCTGACAACTATAAAACACACAGTAACAACCTCACTGTCTGGTCTTGACAACTATAAAACACACAGTAACAACAACCTCACTGTCTGGTCTTGACAACTATAAAACACACAGTAACAACAACCTCACTGTCTGGCCTTGACAACTATAAAACACACAGTAACAACCTCATTGTCTGGCCTTGACAACTATAAAACACACAGTAACAACCTCACTGTCTGGCCTTGACAACTATAAAACACACAGTAACAACCTCACTGTCTGGCCTTGACAACTATAAAACACACAGTAACAACCTCACTGTCTGGCCTTGACAACTATAAAACACAGTAACAACCTCACTGTCTGGCCTTGACAACTATAAAACACAGTAACAACCTCACTGTCTGGCCTTGACAACTATACAACACACAGTAACAACCTCACTGTCTGGCCTTGACAACTATAAAACACACAGTAACAACCTCACTGTCTGGCCTTGACAACTATAAAACACACAGTAACAGCCTCACTGTCTGGTCTTGACAACTATAAAACACACAGTAACAACCTCACTGTCTGGCCTTGACAACTATAAAACACACAGTAACAACCTCACTGTCTGGCCTTGACAACTATAAAACACACAGTAACAACCTCACTGTCTGGCCTTGACAACTATAAAACACACAGTAACAACCTCACTGTCTGGCCTTGACAACTATAAAACACACAGTAACAACCTCACTGTCTGGCCTTGACAACTATAAAACACACAGTAACAACCTCACTGTCTGGTCTTGACAACTATAAAACACACAGTAACAACCTCACTGTCTGGCCTTGACAACTATAAAACACACAGTAACAACCTCACTGTCTGGTCTTGACAACTATAAAACACACAGTAACAACCTCACTGTCTGGCCTTGACAACTATAAAACACACAGTAACAACCTCACTGTCTGGCCTTGACAACTATAAAACACACAGTAACAACCTCACTGTCTGGCCTTGACAACTATAAAACACACAGTAACAACCTCACTGTCTGGCCTTGACAACTATAAAACACACAGTAACAACCTCACTGTCTGGCCTTGACAACTATAAAACACACAGTAACAACCTCACTGTCTGGCCTTGACAACTATAAAACACACAGTAACAACCTCACTGTCTGGCCTTGACAACTATAAAACACACAGTAACAACCTCACTGTCTGGTCTTGACAACTATAAAACACACAGTAACAACCTCACTGTCTGGCCTTGACAACTATAAAACACACAGTAACAACCTCACTGTCTGGTCTTGACAACTATAAAACACACAGTAACAACCTCACTGTCTGGTCTTGACAACTATAAAACACACAGTAACAACCTCACTGTCTGGCCTTGACAACTATAAAACACACAGTAACAACCTCACTGTCTGGCCTTGACAACTATAAAACACACAGTAACAACCTCACTGTCTGGCCTTGACAACTATAAAACACACAGTAACAACCTCACTGTCTGGTCTTGACAACTATAAAACACACAGTAACAACCTCACTGTCTGGCCTTGACAACTATAAAACACACAGTAACAACCTCACTGTCTGGCCTTGACAACTATAAAACACACAGTAACAACCTCACTGTCTGGTCTTGACAACTATAAAACACACAGTAACAACCTCACTGTCTGGCCTTGACAACTATAAAACACACAGTAACAACCTCACTGTCTGGTCTTGACAACTATAAAACACACAGTAACAACCTCACTGTCTGGCCTTGACAACTATAAAACACACAGTAACAACCTCACTGTCTGGCCTTGACAACTATAAAACACACAGTAACAACCTCACTGTCTGGCCTTGACAACTATAAAACACACAGTAACAACCTCACTGTCTGGCCTTGACAACTATAAAACACACAGTAACAACCTCACTGTCTGGCCTTGACAACTATAAAACACACAGTAACAACCTCACTGTCTGGCCTTGACATCTATAAAACACACAGTAACAACCTCACTGTCTGGCCTTGACAACTATAAAACACACAGTAACAACCTCACTGTCTGGCCTTGACAACTATAAAACACACAGTAACAACCTCACTGTCTGGCCTTGACAACTATAAAACACACAGTAACAACCTCACTGTCTGGCCTTGACATCTATAAAACACACAGTAACAACCTCACTGTCTGGCCTTGACAACTATAAAACACACAGTAACAACCTCACTGTCTGGCCTTGACAACTATAAAACACACAGTAACAACCTCACTGTCTGGCCTTGACAACTATAAAACACACAGTAACAACCTCACTGTCTGGTCTTGACAACTATAAAACACACAGTAACAACCTCACTGTCTGGTCTTGACAACTATACAACACACAGTAACAACCTCACTGTCTGGCCTTGACAACTATAAAACACACAGTAACAACCTCACTGTCTGGCCTTGACAACTATAAAACACACAGTAACAACCTCACTGTCTGGCCTTGACAACTATAAAACACACAGTAACAACCTCACTGTCTGGCCTTGACAACTATAAAACACACAGTAACAACCTCACTGTCTGGCCTTGACAACTATAAAACACACAGTAACAACCTCACTGTCTGGCCTTGACAACTATAAAACACACAGTAACAACCTCACTGTCTGGCCTTGACAACTATAAAACACACAGTAACAACCTCACTGTCTGGCCTTGACAACTATAAAACACACAGTAACAACCTCACTGTCTGGCCTTGACAACTATAAAACACACAGTAACAACCTCACTGTCTGGCCTTGACAACTATAAAACACACAGTAACAACAACCTCACTGTCTGGCCTTGACAACTATAAAACACACAGTAACAACCTCACTGTCTGGTCTTGACAACTATAAAACACAGTAACAACCTCACTGTCTGGCCTTGACAACTATAAAACACACAGTAACAACCTCACTGTCTGGTCTTGACAACTATAAAACACACAGTAACAACCTCACTGTCTGGCCTTGACAACTATAAAACACACAGTAACAACCTCACTGTCTGGCCTTGACAACTATAAAACACACAGTAACAACCTCACTGTCTGGCCTTGACAACTATAAAACACACAGTAACAACCTCACTGTCTGGCCTTGACAACTATAAAACACACAGTAACAACCTCACTGTCTGGCCTTGACAACTATAAAACACACAGTAACAACCTCACTGTCTGGCCTTGACAACTATAAAACACACAGTAACAACCTCACTGTCTGGCCTTGACAACTATAAAACACACAGTAACAACCTCACTGTCTGGCCTTGACAACTATAAAACACACAGTAACAACCTCACTGTCTGGCCTTGACAACTATAAAACACACAGTAACAACCTCACTGTCTGGCCTTGACAACTATAAAACACACAGTAACAACCTCACTGTCTGGCCTTGACAACTATAAAACACACAGTAACAACCTCACTGTCTGGCCTTGACAACTATAAAACACACAGTAACAGCCTCACTGTCTGGTCTTGACAACTATAAAACACACAGTAACAACCTCACTGTCTGGCCTTGACAACTATAAAACACACAATAACAACCTCACTGTCTGGTATTGACAACTATAAAACACACAGTAACAACCTCACTGTCTGGCCTTGACAACTATAAAACACACAGTAACAACCTCACTGTCTGGCCTTGACAACTATAAAACACACAGTAACAACCTCACTGTCTGGCCTTGACAACTATAAAACACACAGTAACAACCTCACTGTCTGGCCTTGACAACTATAAAACACACAGTAACAACCTCACTGTCTGGCCTTGACAACTATAAAACACACAGTAACAACCTCACTGTCTGGCCTTGACAACTATAAAACACACAGTAACAACCTCACTGTCTGGCCTTGACAACTATAAAACACACAGTAACAACCTCACTGTCTGGCCTTGACAACTATAAAACACACAGTAACAACCTCACTGTCTGGCCTTGACAACTATAAAACACACAGTAACAACCTCACTGTCTGGCCTTGACAACTATAAAACACACAGTAACAACCTCACTGTCTGGCCTTGACAACTATAAAACACACAGTAACAACCTCACTGTCTGGTCTTGACAACTATAAAACACACAGTAACAACCTCACTGTCTGGCCTTGACAACTATAAAACACACAGTAACAACCTCACTGTCTGGCCTTGACAACTATAAAACACACAGTAACAACCTCACTGTCTGGCCTTGACAACTATAAAACACACAGTAACAACCTCACTGTCTGGCCTTGACATCTATAAAACACACAGTAACAACCTCACTGTCTGGCCTTGACATCTATAAAACACACAGTAACAACCTCACTGTCTGGTCTTGACAACTATAAAACACACAGTAACAACCTCACTGTCTGGCCTTGACAACTATAAAACACACAGTAACAACCTCACTGTCTGGCCTTGACAACTATAAAACACACAGTAACAACCTCACTGTCTGGCCTTGACAACTATAAAACACACAGTAACAACCTCACTGTCTGGCCTTGACAACTATAAAACACACAGTAACAACCTCACTGTCTGGCCTTGACAACTATAAAACACACAGTAACAACCTCACTGTCTGGCCTTGACAACTATAAAACACACAGTAACAACCTCACTGTCTGGCCTTGACAACTATAAAACACACAGTAACAACCTCACTGTCTGGCCTTGACAACTATAAAACACACAGTAACAACCTCACTGTCTGGTCTTGACAACTATAAAACACACAGTAACAACCTCACTGTCTGGCCTTGACAACTATAAAACACACAGTAACAACCTCACTGTCTGGCCTTGACAACTATAAAACACACAGTAACAACCTCACTGTCTGGCCTTGACAACTATAAAACACACAGTAACAACCTCACTGTCTGGCCTTGACAACTATAAAACACACAGTAACAACAACCTCACTGTCTGGCCTTGACAACTATAAAACACACAGTAACAACCTCACTGTCTGGCCTTGACAACTATAAAACACACAGTAACAACAACCTCACTGTCTGGCCTTGACAACTATAAAACACACAGTAACAACCTCACTGTCTGGCCTTGACAACTATAAAACACACAGTAACAACCTCACTGTCTGGCCTTGACAACTATAAAACACACAGTAACAACCTCACTGTCTGGCCTTGTCAACTATAAAACACACAGTAACAACCTCACTGTCTGGCCTTGTCAACTATAAAACACACAGTAACAACCTCACTGTTTGGCCTTGACAACTATAAAACACAGTAACAACCTCACTGTCTGGTCTTGACAACTATAAAACACACAGTAACAACCTCACTGTCTGGCCTTGACAACTATAAAACACACAGTAACAACCTCACTGTCTGGCCTTGACAACTATAAAACACACAGTAACAACCTCACTGTCTGGCCTTGACAACTATAAAACACACAGTAACAACCTCACTGTCTGGCCTTGACAACTATACAACACACAGTAACAACCTCACTGTCTGGCCTTGACAACTATAAAACACACAGTAACAACCTCACTGTCTGGCCTTGACAACTATAAAACACACAGTAACAACCTCACTGTCTGGCATTGTCAACTATAAAACACACAGTAACAACCTCACTGTCTGGCCTTGACAACTATAAAACACACAGTAACAACCTCACTGTCTGGCCTTGTCAACTATAAAACACACAGTAACAACCTCACTGTCTGGCCTTGACAACTATAAAACACACAGTAACAACCTCACTGTCTGGCCTTGTCAACTATAAAACACACAGTAACAACCTCACTGTCTGGTCTTGACAACTATAAAACACACAGTAACAACCTCACTGTCTGGCCTTGACAACTATAAAACACACAGTAACAACCTCACTGTCTGGTCTTGACAACTATAAAACACACAGTAACAACCTCACTGTCTGGCCTTGACAACTATAAAACACACAGTAACAACCTCACTGTCTGGTCTTGACAACTATAAAACACACAGTAACAACCTCACTGTCTGGCCTTGACAACTATAAAACACACAGTAACAACCTCACTGTCTGGCCTTGTCAACTATAAAACACACAGTAACAACCTCACTGTCTGGCCTTGACAACTATAAAACACACAGTAACAACCTCACTGTCTGGCCTTGTCAGCTATAAAACACACAGTAACAACCTCACTGTCTGGCCTTGACAACTATAAAACACACAGTAACAACCTCACTGTCTGGCCTTGACAACTATAAAACACACAGTAACAACCTCACTGTCTGGCCTTGACAACTATAAAACACACAGTAACAACCTCACTGTCTGGCCTTGACAACTATAAAACACACAGTAACAACCTCACTGTCTGGCCTTGTCAACTATAAAACACACAGTAACAACCTCACTGTCTGGTCTTGACAACTATAAAACACACAGTAACAACCTCACTGTCTGGCCTTGACAACTATAAAACACACAGTAACAACCTCACTGTCTGGCCTTGACAACTATAAAACACACAGTAACAACCTCACTGTCTGGCCTTGACAACTATAAAACACACAGTAACAACCTCACTGTCTGGTCTTGACATCTATAAAACACACAGTAACAACCTCACTGTCTGGCCTTGACAACTATAAAACACACAGTAACAACCTCACTGTCTGGCCTTGACAACTATAAAACACACAGTAACAACCTCACTGTCTGGTCTTGACAACTATAAAACACACAGTAACAACCTCACTGTCTGGTCTTGACAACTATAAAACACACAGTAACAACCTCACTGTCTGGCCTTGACAACTATAAAACACACAGTAACAACCTCACTGTCTGGCCTTGACAACTATAAAACACACAGTAACAACCTCACTGTCTGGCCTTGACAACTATAAAACACACAGTAACAACCTCACTGTCTGGTCTTGACAACTATAAAACACACAGTAACAACCTCACTGTCTGGTCTTGACAACTATAAAACACACAGTAACAACCTCACTGTCTGGCCTTGACAACTATAAAACACACAGTAACAACCTCACTGTCTGGCCTTGACAACTATAAAACACACAGTAACAACCTCACTGTCTGGCCTTGACAACTATAAAACACACAGTAACAACCTCACTGTCTGGCCTTGACAACTATAAAACACACAGTAACAACCTCACTGTCTGGCCTTGACAACTATAAAACACACAGTAACAACCTCACTGTCTGGCCTTGACAACTATAAAACACACAGTAACAACCTCACTGTCTGGCCTTGACAACTATAAAACACACAGTAACAACCTCACTGTCTGGCCTTGACAACTATAAAACACACAGTAACAACCTCACTGTCTGGCCTTGACAACTATAAAACACACAGTAACAACCTCACTGTCTGGCCTTGACAACTATAAAACACACAGTAACAACCTCACTGTCTGGCCTTGACAACTATAAAACACACAGTAACAACCTCACTGTCTGGCCTTGACAACTATAAAACACACAGTAACAACCTCACTGTCTGGCCTTGACAACTATAAAACACACAGTAACAACCTCACTGTCTGGTCTTGACAACTATAAAACACACAGTAACAACCTCACTGTCTGGCCTTGACAACTATAAAACACACAGTAACAACCTCACTGTCTGGCCTTGACAACTATAAAACACACAGTAACAACCTCACTGTCTGGTCTTGACAACTATAAAACACACAGTAACAACCTCACTGTCTGGCCTTGACAACTATAAAACACACAGTAACAACCTCACTGTCTGGCCTTGACAACTATAAAACACACAGTAACAACCTCACTGTCTGGCCTTGACAACTATAAAACACACAGTAACAACCTCACTGTCTGGTCTTGACATCTATAAAACACACAGTAACAACCTCACTGTCTGGCCTTGACAACTATAAAACACACAGTAACAACCTCACTGTCTGGTCTTGACAACTATAAAACACACAGTAACAACCTCACTGTCTGGTCTTGACAACTATAAAACACACAGTAACAACCTCACTGTCTGGTCTTGACAACTATAAAACACACAGTAACAACCTCACTGTCTGGCCTTGACAACTATAAAACACACAGTAACAACCTCACTGTCTGGCCTTGACAACTATAAAACACACAGTAACAACCTCACTGTCTGGCCTTGACAACTATAAAACACACAGTAACAACCTCACTGTCTGGCCTTGACAACTATAAAACACACAGTAACAACCTCACTGTCTGGTCTTGACAACTATAAAACACACAGTAACAACCTCACTGTCTGGCCTTGACAACTATAAAACACACAGTAACAACCTCACTGTCTGGCCTTGACAACTATAAAACACACAGTAACAACCTCACTGTCTGGCCTTGACAACTATAAAACACACAGTAACAACCTCACTGTCTGGCCTTGACAACTATAAAACACACAGTAACAACCTCACTGTCTGGCCTTGACAACTATAAAACACACAGTAACAACCTCACTGTCTGGCCTTGACAACTATAAAACACACAGTAACAACCTCACTGTCTGGCCTTGACAACTATAAAACACACAGTAACAACCTCACTGTCTGGCCTTGTGAACTATAAAACACACAGTAACAACCTCACTGTCTGGCCTTGACAACTATAAAACACACAGTAACAACCTCACTGTCTGGCCTTGACAACTATAAAACACACAGTAACAACCTCACTGTCTGGCCTTGACAACTATAAAACACACAGTAACAACCTCACTGTCTGGTCTTGACAACTATAAAACACACAGTAACAACCTCACTGTCTGGTCTTGACAACTATAAAACACACAGTAACAACCTCACTGTCTGGCCTTGACAACTATAAAACACACAGTAACAACCTCACTGTCTGGTCTGACAACTATAAAACACACAGTAACAACCTCACTGTCTGGCCTTGACAACTATAAAACACACAGTAACAACCTCACTGTCTGGCCTTGACAACTATAAAACACACAGTAACAACCTCACTGTCTGGTCTTGACAACTATAAAACACACAGTAACAACCTCACTGTCTGGCCTTGACAACTATAAAACACACAGTAACAACCTCACTGTCTGGTCTGACAACTATAAAACACACAGTAACAACCTCACTGTCTGGCCTTGACAACTATAAAACACACAGTAACAACCTCACTGTCTGGCCTTGACAACTATAAAACACACAGTAACAACCTCACTGTCTGGTCTTGACAACTATAAAACACACAGTAACAACCTCACTGTCTGGCCTTGACAACTATAAAACACACAGTAACAACCTCACTGTCTGGTCTTGACAACTATAAAACACACAGTAACAACCTCACTGTCTGGTCTTGACAACTATAAAACACACAGTAACAACCTCACTGTCTGGCCTTGACAACTATAAAACACACAGTAACAACCTCACTGTCTGGCCTTGACAACTATAAAACACACAGTAACAACCTCACTGTCTGGTCTTGACATCTATAAAACACACAGTAACAACCTCACTGTCTGGCCTTGACAACTATAAAACACACAGTAACAACCTCACTGTCTGGCCTTGACAACTATAAAACACACAGTAACAACCTCACTGTCTGGCCTTGACAACTATAAAACACACAGTAACAACCTCACTGTCTGGTCTGACAACTATAAAACACACAGTAACAACCTCACTGTCTGGTCTTGACAACTATAAAACACACAGTAACAACCTCACTGTCTGGCCTTGACAACTATAAAACACACAGTAACAACCTCACTGTCTGGCCTTGACAACTATAAAACACACAGTAACAACCTCACTGTCTGGCCTTGACAACTATAAAACACACAGTAACAACCTCACTGTCTGGCCTTGACAACTATAAAACACACAGTAACAACCTCACTGTCTGGCCTTGACAACTATAAAACACACAGTAACAACCTCACTGTCTGGCCTTGACAACTATAAAACACACAGTAACAACCTCACTGTCTGGTCTTGACAACTATAAAACACACAGTAACAACCTCACTGTCTGGCCTTGACAACTATAAAACACACAGTAACAACCTCACTGTCTGGCCTTGACAACTATAAAACACACAGTAACAACCTCACTGTCTGGTCTTGACAACTATAAAACACACAGTAACAACCTCACTGTCTGGCCTTGACAACTATAAAACACACAGTAACAACCTCACTGTCTGGCCTTGACAACTATAAAACACACAGTAACAACCTCACTGTCTGGCCTTGACAACTATAAAACACACAGTAACAACCTCACTGTCTGGCCTTGACAACTATAAAACACACAGTAACAACCTCACTGTCTGGTCTTGACAACTATAAAACACACAGTAACAACCTCACTGTCTGGCCTTGACAACTATAAAACACACAGTAACAACCTCACTGTCTGGCCTTGACAACTATAAAACACACAGTAACAACCTCACTGTCTGGCCTTGACAACTATAAAACACACAGTAACAACCTCACTGTCTGGTCTTGACAACTATACAACACACAGTAACAACCTCACTGTCTGGTCTTGACAACTATAAAACACACAGTAACAACCTCACTGTCTGGCCTTGACAACTATAAAACACACAGTAACAACCTCACTGTCTGGCCTTGACAACTATAAAACACACAGTAACAACCTCACTGTCTGGTCTTGACAACTATAAAACACACAGTAACAACCTCACTGTCTGGTCTTGACAACTATAAAACACACAGTAACAACCTCACTGTCTGGCCTTGACAACTATAAAACACACAGTAACAACCTCACTGTCTGGCCTTGACAACTATAAAACACACAGTAACAACCTCACTGTCTGGCCTTGACAACTATAAAACACACAGTAACAACCTCACTGTCTGGCCTTGACAACTATAAAACACACAGTAACAACCTCACTGTCTGGCCTTGACAACTATAAAACACACAGTAACAACCTCACTGTCTGGCCTTGACAACTATAAAACACACAGTAACAACCTCACTGTCTGGCCTTGACAACTATAAAACACACAGTAACAACCTCACTGTCTGGCCTTGACAACTATAAAACACACAGTAACAACCTCACTGTCTGGCCTTGACAACTATAAAACACACAGTAACAACCTCACTGTCTGGCCTTGACAACTATAAAACACACAGTAACAACCTCACTGTCTGGCCTTGACAACTATAAAACACACAGTAACAACCTCACTGTCTGGCCTTGACAACTATAAAACACACAGTAACAACCTCACTGTCTGGCCTTGACAACTATAAAGGTGCTATGAGACAGAATAATATTTGAACAACATCAACTAAACATACTACAGTATCAGGACATGGTCTCTCCTCTCACCTGTAGTAGAGACAGTAAAACACTAAACATACTACAGTATCAGGACATGGTCTCTCCTCTCACCTGTAGTAGAGACAGTAAAACACTGAACTAAACATACTACAGTATCAGGACATGGTCTCTCCTCTCACCTGTAGTAGAGACAGTAAAACACTGAACTAAACATACTACAGTATCAGGACATGGGGGTCTCCTCTCACCTGTAGTAGAGACAGTAAAACACTGAACTAAACATACTACAGTATCAGGACATGGGGGTCTCCTCTCACCTGTAGTAGAGACAGTAAAAGCCTGAACTAAACATACTACAGTATCAGGACATGGTCTCTCCTCTCACCTGTAGTATAGACAGTAAAACACTGAACTAAACATACTACAGTATCAGGACATGGGGGTCTCCTCTCACCTGTAGTATAGACAGTAAAACACTGAACTAAACATACTACAGTATCAGGACATGGTCTCTCCTCTCACCTGTAGTAGAGACAGTAAAACACTGAACTAAACATACTACAGTATCAGGACATGGTCTCTCCTCTCACCTGTAGTAGAGACAGTAAAACACTGAACTAAACATACTACAGTATCAGGACATGGGGGTCTCCTCTCACCTGTAGTAGAGACAGTAAAACACTGAACTAAACATACTACAGTATCAGGACATGGTCTCTCCTCTCACCTGTAGTATAGACAGTAAAACACTGAACTAAACATACTACAGTATCAGGACATGGTCTCTCCTCTCACCTGTAGTAGAGACAGTAAAACACTGAACTAAACATACTACAGTATCAGGACATGGGGGTCTCCTCTCACCTGTAGTAGAGACAGTAAAACACTGAACTAAACATACTACAGTATCAGGACATGGTCTCTCCTCTCACCTGTAGTAGAGACAGTAAAACACTGAACTAAACATACTACAGTATCAGGACATGGTCTCTCCTCTCACCTGTAGTAGAGACAGTAAAACACTGAACTAAACATACTACAGTATCAGGACATGGTCTCTCCTCTCACCTGTAGTAGAGACAGTAAAACACTGAACTAAACATACTACAGTATCAGGACATGGGGGTCTCCTCTCACCTGTAGTAGAGACAGTAAAACACTGAACTAAACATACTACAGTATCAGGACATGGTCTCTCCTCTCACCTGTCGTAGAGACAGTAAAACACTGAACTAAACATACTACAGTATCAGGACATGGTCTCTCCTCTCACCTGTAGTAGAGACAGTAAAACACTGAACTAAACATACTACAGTATCAGGACATGGTCTCTCCTCTCACCTGTCGTAGAGACAGTAAAACACTGAACTAAACATACTACAGTATCAGGACATGGTCTCTCCTCTCACCTGTAGTAGAGACAGTAAAACACTGAACTAAACATACTACAGTATCAGGACATGGTCTCTCCTCTCACCTGTCGTAGAGACAGTAAAACACTGAACTAAACATACTACAGTATCAGGACATGGTCTCTCCTCTCACCTGTAGTAGAGACAGTAAAACACTGAACTAAACATACTACAGTATCAGGACATGGTCTCTCCTCTCACCTGTAGTAGAGACAGTAAAACACTAAACATACTACAGTATCAGGACATGGTCTCTCCTCTCACCTATAGTAGAGACAGTAAAACACTGAACTAAACATACTACAGTATCAGGACATGGTGGTCTCTCCTCTCACCTGTAGTAGAGACAGTAAAACACTGAACAACTAAACATACTACAGTATCAGGACATGGTCTCTCCTCTCACCTGTAGTAGAGACAGTAAAACACTGAACTAAACAT